>NC_068294.1:45144479-45201979 GCF_025860055.1 Xyrauchen texanus
CACAGATAACCACTAGATGGTGCCATAAACATGTGAAATGTTCATACTATAGTTTGTGTGACTCGTCAGCGTGAACAGCGAGTGAAACAGGAGCCGTCAAACGTTGTGTATCATATTTATAACACACGCTGTTAAAGGGTTAAACTGTTGTTTTAGTGCAGCGCTTGATCACTGCTGTCCAGAACGAATCACAACAGATGAGTGTTTTCACCTCAAATGTGACGTGGTCACAAGCGTTTACAATCACCTTTACACCTGTATTTAGTGCTGAACCCAAAACACATCTTTATACCAGCTGTAAACGGGGTCAGAGGTTGAAGCTATGAACCTACACACACATACACTTATGAAAGGGGCTCGATACACATGTGTGTGTGTGTGTTGGATTGTGGTCTGGATGAGCAGAGACTAAACAAGTGCTGAAGGGAATGCCATTGTTTTGGAGATGAACTTCAGAGCATTGAGAGTTCAGCTACACACTCTCACACACACACACTCACAGGGTGGGGTTGGTCAGAGGGGAACTGACCCCCACAGTGAGTCTGGTTTAGGGTTAGTGTGGGGTTAGTCAGAGGGGAACTGGCCCCCACAGTGAGTCTGGTTTAGGGTTAGGGTGGGGTTAGTCAGAGGGGAACTGGCCCCCACAGTGAGTCTGGTTTAGGGTTAGGGTGGGGTTAGTCAGAGGGGAACTGGCCCCCACAGTGAGTCTGGTTTAGGGTTAGGGTGGGGTTAGTCAGAGGGGAACTGGCCCCCACAGTGAGTCTGGTTTAGGGTTAGGGTGGGGTTAGTCAGAGGGGAACTGGCCCCCACAGTGAGTCTGGTTTAGGGTTAGGGTGGGGTTAGTCAGAGGGAACTGGCCCCCACAGTGAGTCTGGTTTAGGGTTAGGGTGGGGTTAGTCAGAGGGAACTGACCCCCACAGTGAGTCTGGTTTAGGGTTAGGGTGGGGTTAGTCAGAGGGGAACTGACCCCCACAGCGAGTCTGGTTTAGGGTTAGGGTGGGGTTAGTCAGAGGGAACTGGCCCCCACAGCGAGTCTGGTTTAGGGTTAGGGTGGGGTTAGTCAGAGGGGAACTGACCCCCACAGTGAGTCTGGTTTAGGGTTAGTGTGGGGTTAGTCAGAGGGGAACTGACCCCCACAGCGAGTCTGGTTTAGGGTTAGGGTGGGGTTAGTCAGAGGGGAACTGGCCCCCACAGCGAGTCTGGTTTAGGGTTAGGGTGGGGTTAGTCAGAGGGGAACTGGCCCCCACAGCGAGTCTGGTTTAGGGTTAGTGTGGGGTTAGTCAGAGGGGAACTGGCCCCCACAGTGAGTCTGGTTTAGGGTTAAGGTGGGGTTAGTCAGAGGGGAACTGGCCCCCACAGTGAGTCTGGTTTAGGGTTAGGGTGGGGTTAGTCAGAGGGGAACTGGCCCCCACAGTGAGTCTGGTTTAGGGTTAGGGTGGGGTTAGTCAGAGGGAACTGACCCCCACAGTGAGTCTGGTTTAGGGTTATTGTGGGGTTAGTCAGAGGGAACTGGCCCCCACAGTGAGTCTGGTTTAGGGTTAGGGTGGGGTTAGTCAGAGGGAACTGGCCCCCACAGTGAGTCTGGTTTAGGGTTAGGGTGGGGTTAGTCAGAGGGGACTGGCCCCCACAGTGAGTCTGGTTTAGGGTTAGGGTGGGGTTAGTCAGAGTGGAACTGGCCCCCACAGTGAGTCTGGTTTAGGGTTAGGGTGGGGTTAGTCAGAGGGGAACTGACCCCCACAGTGAGTCTGGTTTAGGGTTAGGGTGGGGTTAGTCAGAGGGGAACTGGCCCCCACAGTGAGTCTGGTTTAGGGTTAGGGTGGGGTTAGTCAGAGGGGAACTGGCCCCCACAGTGAGTCTGGTTTCTTCCAAGGTTATTTTTCTCCATTAATCAACATGTTATGGAGTTTTGTGTTCCTTCAGTCTCCTTCAGCTGCTCACTGGGTTTATTAATACAATTGTTATTGAAATACTTATCTTTAAACACAATTACAATCTACATGTTCCGGCATATTTCTGAGTGAAATGAGATGTTCTATGAGAATTGATTGGATGCTGAAAACTGATCCTTACATGCATTGGGAGTCCACATGATATATTTTACATTTGACCTCTCACCCTTGACCCAGTGATTTTGGGTCAGTTCCCAGAGCTGAGATTACTGAGATGATTTCTGGCACAGTGCCATAAGAACACTCTTGAGTGCTTTATTGCTGTACATGTGTTTAGTTTCTCTGAAGACACTTCGTGACCTGTAGCTGCCGTGCATAGTCTGCCTGCCTAAGTGAAATAAAATATTGCTTGTTTTGCTGTTTCTGGTGTTCGGGCTATGACACGGTAAACAACAGCAGTAACGTGTGTTACTTTTACATGCCAAATATCCTACAGTTATAAGAATGGCTGAATGAAAAGGTTGTGTTCGGGGAGGTAAGACAGTAAACGATGATTTCCATATGTCTATTCGTCACACGGCCCACACACACTCTCGTCTGTAATAAAAAGTAATGCAGTATCTCAGCACAATGGAGCGGTGTCATTGCAATGTACCATATCAGTGGAGCTCTTGCGCAAATGTTCCCAGGGCCTCGTTAACATGCCACCGAAACAAACACTCTGTCACACACTTGAATAACATCACTGTTACACACTCACACACACACACTTGAATAACATCATGGTTAAACACACACTCTCACGCACACACACAAACACACACACAGATCTCAAAACAGCTACACAACTGCATGCCTTATCACTGGAGAGGGTAAAGAGAGAGAGAGCGTGTAGGTGATCGTGTGTGAGAGTGTGTTTGTGTTAGGGTTGGAGGGGGGGGTAGACACGGACATGCTGTCAATTGGTCCTCAGCCACTCCTCCGCCCCCTGGCGGGCGACAGTGGTTCCTCTGTCCCCTGGCAGATGGCAACTGCTCCTCCACTTCCTAGCAGATGGCAGCGATTCCTCCACCTCCTGGCAGACAGCAACTGCTCCTCCGCTTCCTGGCAGATGGCAGGAATTCCTCCACCTCCCGGCAGACAACAACTGCTCCTCCTCTTCCTGGCAGATGGCAGGAATTCCTCCACCTCCCGGAAGACAACAACTGCTCCTCCTCTTCCTGGCAGATGGCAGCGATTCCTCCACCTCCCAGCAGACAGCAACTGCTCCTCCGCTTCCTGGCAGATGGCAGCGATTCCTCCACCTCCCGGCAGACAGCAACTGCTCCTCCGCTTCCTGGCAGATGGCAGGAATTCCTCCACCTCCCGGCAGACAACAACTGCTCCTCCTCTTCCTGGCAGATGGCAGCGAATCCTCCACCTCCCAGCAGACAGCAACTGCTCCTCCGCTTCCTGGCAGATGGCAGCGATTCCTCCACCTCCCGGCAGACAGCAACTGCTCCTCCGCTTCCTGGCAGATGGCAGGAATTCCTCCACCTCCCGGCAGGCAACAACTGCTCCTCCGCTTCCTGGCAGATGGCAGCGATTCCTCCACCTCCCGGCAGACAGCAACTGCTCCTCCGCTTCCTGGCAGATGGCAGGAATTCCTCCACCTCCCGGCAGACAACAACTGCTCCTCCTCTTCCTGGCAGATGGCAGTGATTCCTCCACCTCCCGGCAGACAACAACTGCTCCTCCTCTTCCTGGCAGATGGCAGTGATTCCTCCACCTCCCGGCAGACAGCAACTGCTCCTCCGCTTCCTGGCAGATGGCAGGAATTCCTCCACCTCCCGGCAGACAACAACTGCTCCTCCGCTTCCTGGCAGATGGCAGCGATTCCTCCACCTCCCGGCAGACAGCAACTGCTCCTCCGCTTCCTGGCAGATGGCAGGAATTCCTCCACCTCCCGGCAGACAACAACTGCTCCTCCTCTTCCTGGCAGATGGCAGTGATTCCTCCACCTCCCGGCAGACAACAACTGCTCCTCCTCTTCCTGGCAGATGGCAGTGATTCCTCCACCTCCCGGCAGACAACAACTGCTCCTCTGCTTCCTGGCTGATGGCAGTGGTTCCTTCGCCTCCCGGCGGAAGGCAACTGCTCCTCCGCTTTCTGGGTGACTGCAGTAGTAAGGTTGTGTTCGGCAAAGTAAGATGTGCCTCTATCATCATTCTTTTTCTTTATTCTGAATATTAACATGCTTTTATACACTCATCTTTGCAGTAGCATCAGTGTCATCATACATTACAATAACAGAGTGTATTAAGCGCATGTCATGGCCGTGTGTAGCGTGTTAACGCATTAGCGTCATGAATTCGGAATGTAAACCATAAATATTAAACATTTTCTACTGCATATGTATTCGGCGTCTCCAGCATGGGAGGCAGGTGTGCTAACAAGAAGGCTAAAGGCTACAACCTCTAGCATCAGTCGCTAGTGCACCTCTTGAGGTCAGGAGAGTGTTGTTTATACACATTGCAAAGCTATCTATCAGCTGACCACCGTTACACTCACCCCCCTAAACCTCACTCCCATCCAGGTCACGGCACCACTGTGACACTCCTGTTCTACCTGTTCTGTATGGGACTGGAACCGGCGTTTCCCACAAGGAGGCTAAAGACTAAAGGCCACAGCCTCTAGCGTCAGTCGCTAGTGCACCTCTTGAGGTCAGGAGAGTGAGGTTTGTACAAATTGCACCGCTATCTATCAGCTGACTCCCGTCAGCGAGTGGTTAAAACAACACACATTTTTTGCAATGAATTTAATTAGTGAATTGATTTTCATGACTTGGTATATATTTGATATAATTTCAAGAACATTTTTAGATGTTTTCAGTCATATAATGTTCAATAAAACACCCGAATACTTGCTTGGAGATGTTTTGGGATACCTGGAGTAATGAAAGTCCCCCAGAGGTCCAAATGTTGTAACTTTTGATTGCTTTGTATTATCAACACAGCATTTTTTGGCATGTTGGGGAACAACACAAAAGTTTTTTTTTTTACTTCTCTTGTTAACGAACTAAGATTTATTATGTCAAAAAAGTAAAACAACAAAATATTGTACTTTGGACAAGTAACATTTTGGTAGTTTTCTCAGCAGTGTCTAAAATAGAAAACTTCAGAATTGGTCCCCCCATATTTCAAAGGGGTTTCTATTAAATTAATCCCAACTTATTTTTTTCTTGATGTTATTATGTGCATTTATTTTCTGTTTGCCCATTAGAAGGAAAATCTATCAAACACAACTACTGACCTAGTGCTGCAGAATGACACATGTCAGCTGTTATTAACTAGTTAGCTGCTGTAAACATGGTGACAGTAAGATGGTAAAGGATATGTGATATATGTGAAGATGCCCCCTTCCTGGTTAGCTTAATATCCTTTTCAGTTGCGTTACACTTGCATGACATTAAAGTCTGGCGAGAAAAAAAAAAATGTTCTAGCCGATGGCGATTCTTCCTCTAACGTGTCCGTAGAGGCTTGTTTAAAGACTAAAAACACGCATATGCTTTTTTATTTGATTATTGATGTTCTCTTTCATAATGTAACCGACCAATCATATCTTGGCAACATCCACCATTTACATCAGACAAGCTTTTGTTTTTCTGATGAGAGTCTAAGCATTAACCCTGAGGTAATGCTCTTAAGTCCTCTTGTGTACCAAACTTTTAATTGCTAGTCATCAAGCTAACATGATTAAAATAAATCAGTGCCGCGTGTCTTCAGCTGCTGTCCTGAAGTGTGCAGACGAGGGCTAAAGCATATAACTGGTAATCAGAAGGTTGCTGGTTTGTTCCCCACAGCCACCACCATTGTGTCCTTGAGTAAGACACTTAACTCCAGGTTGCTCCGGGGGGATTGTCCCTGTAGTAAGTGCACATAACTGGTAATTAGAAGGTTGCTGGTTTGTTCCCCACAGTCACCACCATTGTGTTCTTGAGTAAGACACTTAACTCCAGGTTGCTCCGGGGGGATTGTCCCTGTAATAAGTGCTCTGTATAATACATTGGTACTCAGAAGGTTGCTGGTTTGATCCCCACAGTCACCACCATTGTGTCCTTGAGTAAGACACTTAACTCCAGGTTGCTCCGGGGGGATTGTCCCTGTAATAAGTGCTCTGTATAATACATTGGTACTCAGAAGGTTGCTGGTTTGATCCCCACAGTCACCACCATTGTCTCCTTGATTAAGACACTTAACTCCAGGTTGCCCCGGGGGGATTGTCCCTGTAATAAGTGCTCTGTATAATACATTGGTACTCAGAAGGTTGCTGGTTTGATCCCCACAGTCACCACCATTGTGTCCTTGAGTAAGACACTTAACTCCAGGTTGCTCCGGGGATTGTCCCTGTAATAAGTGCTCTGTATAATACATTGGTACTCAGAAGGTTGCTGGTTTGATCCCCACAGTCACCACCATTGTGTCCTTGAGTAAGACACTTAACTCCAGGTTGCTCCGGGGGGATTGTCCCTGTAATAAGTGCTCTGTATAATACATTGGTACTCAGAAGGTTGCTGGTTTGATCCCCACAGCCACCACCATTGTGTCCTTGAGTAAGGCACTTAACTCCAGGTTGCTCCGGGGGGATTGTCCCTGTAATAAGTGCTCTGTATAATACATTGGTACTCAGAAGGTTGCTGGTTTGATCCCCACAGTCACCACCATTGTGTTCTTGAGTAAGACACTTAACTCCAGGTTGCTCCGGGGGGATTGTCCCTGTAATAAGTGCTCTGTATAATACATTGGTACTCAGAAGGTTGCTGGTTTGTTCCCCACAGTCACCACCATTGTGTTCTTGAGTAAGACACTTAACTCCAGGTTGCTCCGGGGGGATTGTCCCTGTAATAAGTGCTCTGTATAATACATTGGTACTCAGAAGGTTGCTGGTTTGATCCCCACAGTCACCACCATTGTCTCCTTGATTAAGACACTTAACTCCAGGTTGCCCCGGGGGGATTGTCCCTGTAATAAGTGCTCTGTATAATACATTGGTACTCAGAAGGTTGCTGGTTTGATCCCCACAGTCACCACCATTGTGTCCTTGAGTAAGACACTTAACTCCAGGTTGCTCCGGGGGGATTGTCCCTGTAATAAGTGCTCTGTATAATACATTGGTACTCAGAAGGTTGCTGGTTTGATCCCCACAGCCACCACCATTGTGTCCTTGAGTAAGGCACTTAACTCCAGGTTGCTCCGGGGGGATTGTCCCTGTAATAAGTGCTCTGTAAGTCACTTTGGATAAAAGCATCTGCCAAATGTATAAATGTAAATGTTGATTTGGGGCATTCTTCTTGTCATGTTCGAGGTGAATGGAATCACCCAGTTTGGGTTTTCTCAAGGTTTCTCCACTAACCAATATCTGATGGAGCTCATAATGGAGACTCAAAGACATTTTGTGTAAAGCGTTACAGAAATACAAATGCCTTGTCTTGTTCAGTGAATGTGATTGATCACTCTTGATTTTACATTTGATTGACAGTGACACATGAAGAGCTGGTGAAGTGTAAGCTCTCTGTCAGACCAGCAGAGGGAGACAAAGTTTTAGATCAGAAATAAACATTATTGATGATAACAATAGTTTTTGCCAAATTACCACAGATACTGCTGTTATTGTCAATATAATAACTATATATATATATATGAAGGATATCCCACATAAGATCTTCTTCAAGAACACATCAATGGGAAACGGACCATTAAATACATTTGTCACAACCAATAAGAACATTCTGTTGATCTGCTGGTGATCAGGATCAATTCATAACCTCATGAGCCCTTAATGAGAACCATTAATTAGAGAAATATGAACAATAACATACTAAGATTAACAAAACACACATAAACAGTCATACAATTACAAAAGTCAAAATTCAAGATAAAGTCTTTAGAAAACGTTGTTTTTCATCTGTAAAAGGGAACAGTAGTCAAGTCAAGTCAAGCTTTATTAAGATCCCTTATGGGCAATTTGGGTGCAGCACAGATAAACAGACACAAACTGACACATACAATACATCATAATAGCAATAACAATACACATTAAGGATTTCAAATACAATAAATACATAAAATATAGAATAAAAATATAAAAACCCTTAATTAATACCTTATTTAGTAGTCTAATTGCACTCGGAACAAAGGAGAATTTATATTGATTATTTTTAATCTTTGGGGGTTCGATTTGACGCCCACCTATCATTTAACACTCACATCCAACACACCTGTTAAACTGCACTTTTTCATCTCCGGAACATTTCCAAACTCCGCCCCTCCCTCTCTTTTTCTGATGCAGAGATGCTGGTGCATGCCGTTGTCTCCTCCAGGCTTGACTACTGCAACTCACTACTTGTTGGGATCCCTGGCAGGAGCATACAAAGATTGCAGTACATTCAGAACTGCGCTGCCAGGGTCCTGATGGGGGTTCGCAAAATTGAGCACATCACACCCATCCTCCAAAAACTTCACTGGCTCCCTGTTAGACTCAGGATTGATTATAAGATCTGTCTCCTGACCTATCAGTGTGTCTACGGTAGCGCACCAGTGTACCTTAAAGAACTCATTACTTTGCATAATCCACACCGACATCTCCGCTCTTCTGACAGCCACAAACTCCAGGTTCCTAAGTCCAAACTCCGTACTATGGGAGATAGGGCCTTCCAGGTAGCTGCGCCTCGTATGTGGAATGCTCTCCTAATCACCTGAGGGCTCACAGTCTATAGAGGTTTTTAAAAATAAATTAAAGACCCACTTATTTTTAAATGCTTTTTCTTAAAACATATCCTGTTTTGTTGTCACCAATTGTTCTTAATTTTGTTATTAAGTGTTTTAATCTATTTTTATTGTTTGTTTTTTACCTGTGCACCTGTAGCACTTTGAGATATGTTCCTTCATGTGTAAAGTGCATTACAAATAAAATGTATTATTATTATTATTATTATTATTATTATCTTTGGTAATCGATAACGACGAACTGAGGGCGGCATGGAGAACTCTGGGTATAAGAAGTGTTCACTGTCTAAAATCACAGAGTGCGCTCGACTCAAAACATTTCTGTTGAACAGACCTGTCAAGCATCTCTGCTCTTTGCCTATGATCTTCCCACTGTTTCTGACTAATTTATTTAGTGCATTTTTGTATTTCACACTAAGATTTCCAAACCAGCAGCTAATGGAAAAGGACAACACTGGCTCTATATAAGACTTATAGAACAGTTCCATCAGTGTCTTGTCTATATTAAATTATCCCAATTTTCTAAGACAATAAATGCGCTGCTGTCCCTTTTTACACAGGGCCTCTGTGTTCATGTCAAACCGCAATCTTTTATCAATAATTGTCCCCAGATATTTATAGCTTTCCACACATTCCACCTTCTTGTTCTTAATAAATGTGTCTTGGGAAGGATGTGTTTGTGTTCTGAAGTCAATACTCATGTCTTTTGTCTTGGATACATTGAGCTGCAAACAGGCATCATCACACCATTTTACGAAATCATCAACCACTGGACCATGGCAGATTTCATTGTCTTCTAGAAGACTCACAATGACTGTGTCGTCTGCGAATTTTAAAAAATGCCTATTTTTATGTTTACTTATACAATCATTTGTATATAAAATATACAATAAAGGAGACAAGACACATCCTTGAGGAGAACCTGTAGATGTTATCAGGGGGGCTGAGAGACTACCACTTACTCGCACTCTTTGAGTTCGTTCAGTTAAAAAATCTAAGACCCAACCTACCAAGTTAAGATCAAGACCAAAATTAGTAATTAACTTATCTGCTAAAATATGTGGTTGTAGAGAATTAAAAGCAGATGAGAAATCAATAAATAAGAGCTTGGCGTGTGTTTTACTACCCTCTAGATGCTGCAATAGTAGAGTTGCTGTTGCGTCCTCAACACCTCGCTTAGTTCTGTAGGCAAACTGAAGAGGGTCTAACAGATTCTTAGTTTTACCTAACAATTCTTCTTTTACTAATTTCTCAAAGCATTTCATTATAAGGGATGTTAATGCTATTGGCCTAAGGTCATTTAATGTTACAGCATGTGCAGTTTTCGGCACTGGCACTACAGTGGCTTCCTTCCAAAGTTTTGGAACTCTCTGGAGGGCAAGTGATATTTGAAAGATATTACAAAACACTGGTGCCAATTGTTCTGCACAGACCTTAATCAAACGCCCTCCGATTTTATCTGGACCAGGGCTTTTTCTCACATTACAACCCTTGAAGACTTCCATCACAGACAATTCATCAAAAAGTTATAAGCACAACCATAACTCATTTTAGATTTCATAGACTCTGTCACAGGACCAAATTCAGGCACATCAAATCGTAAATAAAACTTATTTAAGTCCTCTGCCAACTGACTACTAGAGTCATACCCAGGTAATTGAACTTTCTTGATCTCACACCCTTTAATTCCAGTTATGAGCGTCATCCCCTTCCAGACAGACCCCAAACTGTTCATGCTCAACTTTTTCTCAAGATTTATTTTGTAATTTAACTTTGCTTTTCTCGTTTCTATTTTTATTTCCTTATGCAGTTCAAGTTTTTTGTCCAGATTACCCTCATGAAATGCTCTACATCTTTCATTCATAAGTACTTTGAGGGAATTTGTGAACCATGGCTTATTGTTTGAGAATATTTTAACAGTCTTACGGGGGATAAGCATCTCTTCACAAAAGGAGATATAATTACTAATGACATCTGTAAGCTCATCTATATTCAAGCAAGAGTCATAAAAAACATCCCAGTCCTGTACACTCCAAACATCCCTGCAAGGATGCAGTAGACTCCTCAGACCACAAGCTGATGTTCTTAGTCTGTGGCCGTACTCTTTTTAAAACAGTTTTATACACAGGAACAAGTAGGACAGTATTATGGTCCGATGACCCCACTGGAGGCTGAATCAAAGACTTATATGCATCCTTAATTGATCCATAACAAAGGTCAAGAGTTGTATTTTGACGTGTGGGGCAGGACACATATTGATAAAAATTCCGCAAACACTGCTTCATGGAACATTTATTAAAATCGCCCAGGATCAGGTATGACAGTATGACATGACGTGGATAGATGTCTTCACTCGGGGACGTGTACGGAGATTTTGAGGAGCGGTGGCCCAAACCAAGATAAAGGCACCTCCATCCCTCTCAAAAAAACTAAATAAAAAATCGGGTCTGGGTATCTCAGCGAGTATTGACGCTGACTATCACCGCTGGAGTCGCAAGTTTGAATCCAGGGCGTGCTGAGTGACTCCAGCCAGGTTTCCTTAGTAACCAAATTGGCTCGGTTGCTAGGGAGGGTAGAGTCACATGGGGTAACCTCCTCGTGGTTGTGATTAGTGGTTCTTGCTCTCGGTGGGGCGTGTGGTAAGTGACTCCAGCCAGGTCTCCTTAGCAACCAAATTGGCTCGGTTGCTAGGGAGGGTAGAGTCACATGGGGTAACCTCCTCGTGGTCACTATAATGTGGTTCTCGCTCTCGCTGTGGTGAGTCGTGTGTGGATGCCGTGGAGAATAGCGTGAAGCTGCTACAAGTGCTACGTCTCCACGGTAACGTGCTCAACAAGTCACGTGATAAGATGCGCGGATTGACGGTCTCAGAGGCAACTGAGATTCGTCCTCTGCCACCCGGATTGAGGTGAGTCACTACGCCACCACGAAGACTTAGAGCACATTGAGAATTGTCCGTTACACATTGGGAGAAAAAAGAGATAAAATTAAATATAAATTTTAACCCCTTAAACTAATTTTTTGGCTGCCGCCCACAATTTTTCACACTCAAATTTAAAAGCTCACCATTCATGCATACTGTGGGCTAATTGCATTTGGATTGGATTATCTAATGATCTATACATCTGATTATCTTGTGTGTGGACTCGATTGAAAGATAATCACAGACTCTAAATTTTCATATGTGAGATTCTATGTTCTGTTTATGTTTCATGAAGTTATGAGAGAAAACGCAGCATATAATTAACACCAACATAATTGTTAAAGACATATAATTATCTATTACTCGCTATATTTGTATCAGTGAGTAAAACAAATAGTCTGGTTGTATTTTACTCTTTGAGATCTTTCAAACAACATATGACACATGAATATTTCATCAGTTTCATGTTTTTACTGATTGTAATAATAGTTACAGTGTAAAACAGTCTAAACTTTCAAACGATTATTATGTGTTGTATTAATATTGCCCCCATGCAGACCCATCCGAGCTGAAGGGGTTAAAGGTAATAAGGGTCATTATAAAATGGAAAAGAATGTGTTTTGTCTTTATTTGAAGATGTTTAATTTCAAAAGCACTTACAGAATATGTGACACAGCTGTTGCAAACCAGCACAAAATAACTAAACCTAACCCAATCACAAAGCAGCGTCTGAGTTTGATAAATGACCTCAGTTAAATGTGTTTCCGCAGTATATTACTCTATACTTCATCTGTTGATCCTGTGCCATGTAGAAGGAATGTTGGATGTGTGCGCTTCCCTCTTTACTGTAGGAACTTTAATCACAGGAACTACAATATTTTGGGAGAAACAATGGTTACATGGTAAACTGTTCACTGGCCTCACTGCCTCTTCCTCCTGCCATTGAGAGTATTCATGGTGTTATTTTAGGACAATTTACAGTAACTTAACCTTAGTCTCTTATAGGAAGTGTGTGTGTGATTTGTGTGTGAGAGAGTGTGTGTGTGTGTGTGTGAGAGAGTGTGTGTGTGTGTGTGTGTGATGAGTGTGTGTGTGTGAGAGAGTGTGTGTATGTGTGTATATGTTTGTGTGTGCATTTGTTTGTTTGTGTGTGTGTGTGTGCGTGTGTTTGTTTGTTTGTGTGTGTGTGTTTGTTTGTTTGTGTGCGTGTGTTTGTGTGTGTGTGTATGTCTGTGTGATGAGTCTGTATGTGTGTATATGTTTGTGTGTGCATTTGTTTGTTTGTTTATGTGTGTGTGCGTGTGTTTGTTTGTTTGTGTGTGTGTGTGTGTGTGCATGAGAGAGTGTGTGAGAGTGAGTGTGTGTGTGAGAATGTGTGTGTGTGTGTGAGAGAGAGTTTGTACATTTTGATTTACTTATATATAATACGGAAATGTTGTGTTCTTTAGCTGTTTAAACACTGTTAAATGATCTGACATCAGGGGTTAATAAAAGTGCTCTCTCAGTTTTAGTGTTTGTAACACACTGTAGCCATCACATATGTAGAACCAGATGTAGAAAGACATGCAAACACACACAGGAACATGTGTTTCACATTTACAGTTTTTAAAATGATCTCTGTTGAAATACTTCACATTAATGTTCAAAGATTTCAGCACTTGAACTTCTCTGAGCATATCCTCTAAACAACGATATTACAAACACATGTGAGATGTGTCCAGACAAACAAACATGCTTCTGTGTTTTTCACAGTGAATTGAAGACTGTAATCCCAATGAGGAAGACACAAATGAGTCCTCAGGAGATCACGTGACCTGCCAACAGAGATCGCCGCTTATGTCTGCAACTCCCTGACTCGGCATCAACAACTCATCCATTAAAGTTACCGATTAGTTACAAGTTCGTTGTTCTATATCCTCGTGACTGTTAAATAGTACACAATGTCTAAATGCCAGCTTCTGCTGTCCTCCAGAGAATAAACAATCGAAAGAGCCTGAACACAACACGCTACTCGCCATTGTAGCCGAGAAGCTAAAGCTACAGCGTGCCATCATCAGAGGAATCTTCAAGGAGGAACTCAGGCCCGTTGCCGAAAGAATCGTTACGCTAGAGAAAAAGATGAGATTAATCAGCAGCAACTTCTGAAAAGTCAAGCCACATTCTGTAGAACTCAAGTTTGACGTTGACGCGCTACAAGATAAGATGGCGAGATTGGAAGACTGGAGCTTAAGTGGGGCTTAAAGAAATCCTTTATACAAAAGCATTTATCTCAATGATTGTGTCTCTTAACAACAGATCAGTCGAGCTGGAAAGGGCACATCCCATTTATAGTGTTGATGGAAACAAAAGAGGCTCATTCACATTTATCTTTAAACTGCTACGATTCCAGGACAAAGACGCGATTCTCAAAGGAGCCCGAACCGCTGGTCAGATATTACAGTGTACTTCTCTTTTCCCCGACTATAGCAACCAAACCGCCAAGAGATGAATCAGTCCAGGAAAAAGCTTTCACTGCTGGGGATTTCCTCCTTCATGATTTACCCCACTGTAGTCAAAGGGACTGACCGGGGGGGTAACTGCTCTTCTTGGGACGCCTGCTGAGGTAGAGTCTTACAGCGGCCAACATGCAAGCCCTATATCGCCGCTGCTTTCATCTGGGGACACGCCATCAGAAATGATAGACGACAACACTTTAGAGGGCTCAGGAGCCGACTAAGACCCCCCTGAGAAAAGACGTGTCAGATGTGGATACCATTGACAAATTAGAATGCCGGGTCAGCTCGAGGACCGAGGCCACCAAATGTTGTGATGGCCATGTATCCAAACGGTTTATCTTTGCTGGCACTCTCCACTTAATGCCGCTTTGTTCTATTTCTGTTCTTTTATTGTTCAAGCTGTCCCAGACTGCCCATGTAAGCCAGAACTGTTTTGTTACACCTTTAATATCCATCAAGAGTACACAGTTAATAATATAGTATGTAGACTTCTTATGAATGAGTGTTATTGTAAGTATCAGTTGTATCTTGGAATGTCAATGGTGTGGTCAAGCGAACAAAAGGTTTGGATTATTTAAGATCTAAGTGGACCTTTGTTGTGCTTAAACAGGAGTCTCATCTGAAAGCTTGTTAGATATGTTTCCTCTTCATCCGCTTCTATCAGGACTAAGGGAGCTTTGATACTGGTGGCAAGGCGTTTTCCCTTTACTATATGGAGTGGCAGTGGTGTAGTCGGCTAAAGCACATAACTGGTAATCAGAAGGTTGCTGGTTTGATCCCCACAGTCACCACCATTGTGTCCTTGAGTAAGACACTTAACTCCAGGTTGCTCCGGGGGGATTGTCCCTGTAATAAGTGCACTGTAAGTCGCTTTGGATAAAAGCATCTGCCAAATGTATAAATGTAAATGTAATGTACTACAGGTGAAACTCGAAAAATTTGAATATCGTGCAAAAGTTCATTAATTTCAGTAATTCAACTTAAAAGGTGAAACTAATATATTATATAGACTCATTACAAGCAAAGTAAGATATTTCAAGCCTTTATTTGATATAATTTTGATGATTATGGCTTACAGCTTATGAAAACCCCAAATTCAGAATCTCAGAAAATTAGAATATTACATGAAATCAATAAAAAAAAAGGATTTTAAATACAGAAATGTCGGCCCTCTGAAAAGTATAATCATGCATATGTACTCAGTACTTGGTTTGGGCCCCTTTTGCATTAATTACTGCCTCAATGCAGCGTGGCATGGATGCTATCAGCCTGTGGCACTGCTGAGGTGTTATGGAAGACCA
Source organism: Xyrauchen texanus (assembly GCF_025860055.1). Taxonomy (NCBI): domain Eukaryota; kingdom Metazoa; phylum Chordata; class Actinopteri; order Cypriniformes; family Catostomidae; genus Xyrauchen; species Xyrauchen texanus. The sequence continues at coordinate 45,159,852 of NC_068294.1, forward strand.
AGATGCTTCAATAGCGGCCTTCAGCTCTTCTGCATTGTTTGGTCTCATGTCTCTCATCTTTCTCTTGGTAATGCCCCATAGATTCTCTATGGGGTTCAGGTCAGGCGAGTTTGCTGGCCAATCAAGCACAGTAATACCATGGTCATTGAACCAGGTTTTGGTACTTTTGGCAGTGTGGGCAGGTGCCAAGTCCTGCTGGAAAATGAAGTCAGCATCTCCATAAAGCTTGTCTGCTGAAGGAAGCATGAAGTGCTCTAAAATGTCCCGGTAGACGGCTGCGTTGACTCTGGACTTAATAAAGCACAGTGGACCAACACCAGCCGATGACATGGCTCCCCAAACCAACACAGACTGTGGAAACTTCACACTGGACTTCAAGCATCTTGGATTGTGTGCCTCTCCATTCTTCCTCCAGACTCTGGGACCTTGGTTTCCAAATGAGATGCAAAATTTGCTCTCATCAGAAAAGAGGACTTTGGACCACTGAGCAACAGACCAGTTCTTTTTTTCTTTAGCCCAGGTAAGACGTTTGACATTTGAAGCCCATGTCCAGGACCCGCCTGTGTGTGGTGGCTCTTGATGCAGTAACTCCAGCCTCAGTCCACTCCTTGTGAAGCTCCCCACACATTTGAATGGCCTTTTCCTGACAATCCTCTCCAGGCTACGGTCATCCCTGCTGCTTGTGCACCTTTTTCTTCCACACTTTTCCCTTCCACTTAACTTTCTATTAATGTGCTTTGATACAGCACTTTGAGAACATCCAACTTCTTTTGCAATTACCTTTTGAGGCTTTCCCTCCTTGTGGAGGGTGTCAATGATGGTTTTCTGCACAACTGTCAGGTCAGCAGTCTTCCTCATGATTGTGAATTCAACTGAACCAGACTGAGAGACCATTTAAAGGCTCAGGAACCCTTTGCAGGTGTTTAGCTGATTAGAGTGTGACACTTTGAGCTACAATACTGAACTATTTCACAATATTCTAATTTTCTGAGATTCTGAATTTGGGGTTTTCATAAGCTGTAAGCCATAATCATCAAAATTATATCAAATAAAGGCTTGAAATATCTTACTTTGCTTGTAATGAGTCTATATAATATATTAGTTTCACCTTTTAAGTTGAATTACTGAAATGAATGAACTTTTGCACGATATTCTAATTTTTCGAGTTTCACCTGTATATACCTCTTTGGGGGGGGGTGTTGATGGTCACATTGCTTGTGTTTTTGGTACATGGATATAGCAAGTTAAAATGGGAAAGGAGGAGGCGGAAACCGGACGAAGCATCAAAGTAGTATTTTAATTTAAACTTAAACAAAAAGACACAAAACATAAATGCACACATGGCAGCTGCTTTGGCTCTCTCTCCAACGGCTGCATCCCGCTGCACTTATCCCTCTTTTCGGATGATTAGCCCGATTGGGGGCCAGGTGTGCGTAGTCACGGCTCGGCCCCGCCCTCCTCCTCATCACACTCCTCCCTCCTTTGCCTCAGGGTGGGGAACCCCCTGGCATAATTCCTTTCCGAGGGGGGTGGGGTGCCCCGCCTGTCCTCTCTAGGGCTGGGGAGGGGGACAAGGGGAGGGAAACAAAATAGTGGAGAGGTAAAGGGCAAGGCGTAGCAACAGTGAGAGAGAAAGAAAAAAACTCACTCGCCGGTTCCCAGACACACATCGCCTGGTCCTCAATCACTCCTCTGTTCTCTGGTGGATTACAACTGCTCCTCCCCAGGTGGACCGGAGCAAGTCCTCCGACCTCTAGCAGTTTGAATACCTCTCTGCATTTTGGTGGCAGGTAGGGAGCCCCTCCACACCTGGCAGCGGCTCAACCGCTCCAGGTGGCCGGGAGTGAGCCCCTCCTGCCTTCACGGATGGCGGCTTTTCCTCCGCGTTCAGGCGGCCAGCAGCGACTCCTCTATCCCCTGCCCGTGGCTGCTCCTTTGTGCGGATGGCAGTGGCGAGGACTCTACGACAGCGTACCTCTCCTCCTTCCTGGGCTTCAGCACCAATGTAACAAGGTTAAAATGGGAAAGTAGGAGGCAGGAACCGGGCGAAGCATCAAAGTAGTATTTTAATTTAAACTTAAACAGAAAGACACAAAACATAAATGCATGGCAGCTGCATGTGGCTCTCTCTCTCACTAGAACAGTCTTTAAGGACCTACCAACAGTGTAGGGAAAAGTTTAAAAACACTTAAAAGTGACTACAGACCCATCAAGTATATTACTTGTGTAAAATCACCATGCACAACTGCTTTATGCAGCACAATGAGCTAGCAGCTAACAGCTAGCAGTCGTGTTATTGTTTATGGTCCGTAATGTTTGTGTCGCGTTTAAGATGATGTCACAGCAGTAGAGGTGGCGCAACTATGACGATCAGCTTATAATCCCGCACACGCTGAGGCGGCACTAAACTGCAGTGGAAAAGCAAGCTCAGGAAAGTAAAGTGAGCAGAGTCGTGTCGAGTCGAACCATAACGTGCAGCGGAAAAGTGCCATTAGTGTTGTTGCCCCTAGACTCTGGAACTTCCTTTGAAAACTCCACTCTTATATTTACACATTTATTCCCATGTGATTAGTTTGCGCTGGAGCTCACCTGATAAGAGTGATGATCTTTGGTCTCTGAAGATCGAGTTTCGAACCAAGCCAAACATACAAGCTGACCAGTGAGATGAAAGTGTCATAGAAGTGACACAAAATGTGCTTTTCATGTCTTGTTTGCTTTTACAACACTATCATTTTAGGGATTGTTTTATGTTGGGGGGACAAATGACTCATTAAATCCTTGTAAAGTGATTAATGGAAAGGAGGAGATGAGAACCGGCTTGACAATATAAATATTAGCTTAATATAAAACTGAACCAAAAAGACAAACACACACACAAAGGTATCGGGCAGCTGCCCGTAAATCTCTCTCTCTGTTGCACTTCAGTCTCCAGTCAGCTCGATTAGCCTGATTAGGGGCCGGGTGTGTGGAATCCCAGCACCACCCTCCACCCTGCCACATTCCTCACCCTTTCTCTCAGGCCGGGGAGCCCCTGGCATGACTTGCCTTGCGCCCCATCTGCTGGTAGGTCATCCCCGTCTACCTGGATCAGAGGAGGGGACAAGGGGAGGGAAACAAAACAAAATGTGGCGCCTACATGCCGTGACGGCGATCGTGCCAATTTAACATAACATTTAAAAAAATAGAGGGAAAGGCCAACACGGAGCGGCAGTGGGGGAGAGAGAGGAGAGAAAGAAGAAAAAAAACACTTGCTGTTTCTCAGATACGCCGTAGCTTGGTCCTCGGCCACTCATCCTCCCTCTAATGGATGACAGATGTGCCTCCCCGGACGGATCGGAGGCAGTCCTCCGGCCCCTTGCGGACTGGTGGACGGTAGGGAGCTCCCCCGCCCCTGGCAGACGTAACCGCTCCAGGCGGTTGGTTGGGAGCCCCTCCTCCCCTCACGGTCGGCGGACATACCTCCGCTTCCGGGCGGCCGGGCTCCTCTGGGAGATGGCCGCAGCTGCTCCTTTGGGGTGGATGGTAGCGGTGAGAACTCCACTATGGCGCATCACTCCTCCTTCCCAGATTTCAGCACCAGTGTAAAGGGGTTAATCGAAAGGAGGAGGCGAGAACCGGCTTGACAATATAAATAATAGTTTAATATAAAATTGAAACAAAAAGACCAACACACACAGGTTTTAGACAGCTGCCCATGAATCTCTCTCTCTCTGTCGCACTGCCATCTCCAGTCGGCCTTTATCCCTCTCGTGCTAATCAGCCCAATTAGGGTCCGGGTGTGCGGAATCACGACCCCGCCCTCCGACCAGCCACAATCCTCCTTTTGATATTCACCTTAAAAACCTTGTATGATTACAACACCATTTTTTGTCATGATCGATCGGACCACTTATCATGGAATTCATAAACTCAGAAATGTTATAAGAGTCCCATTAAACATTTATGCTCACATTTGGTTGTGTCCTCAGAAGCAGAAACTTCAATTAGTCACATTAATTAACAAACGAAGCTAGCCAATATTATACTGTCGCAAACATTGGGTAGTGTAGCTACATAGCTTGTTAGGATCGCCGACCAGAGGTTACGTCAATTTAAACCTAGCACTTTCATTAATGTTTTCATTGTATATATGCCACCTCTCCAACCCAGTGTGAACTTGACGTTTACAGTATGGTGGGTTCAAGAAAACATAAGTAAATCTGCAGATCTTCTGCTTTAAACAACACAGTCCAATCCCGCATAAATGTGTGTGTGTGTTTCCTGTGAGTTCAGTTGTGTTTCAGGATCACTGCACTCCACCCTAATCGCCCGGTGATGCCAGACTAGAGCTGTCCATCATGCCTTTAATGTGTGTATATCACGTGTATACGGCTGTTTTGCCTTGGTCCTCTTGGCTTCAGGAAGTCTGGTTGCTTTCAGTCTCTTCCTGTGACTGTGTTCAGTACAAAGATTCGCACAGAACTTTCCATGTTTTGTGCAGTGAGTCCGATCTACTGACTGAGATCTGGAACAACATTATGTGTAATAAGTCATTCATGAGAGAGATGAAGCGTTTCCTCAACAGGCGCTATTCTAAGAGTGCATAATAATACAAACTGAAGGACACTCGCTGTGTGCAGAGAACAGGAAGGTAATCAGTGTTTAGACAGAGTTCAGGTCATATCTTTCAGGTTTACCTAAAGAGAATGTGAGTGTCATTAGTTGTGTTTTCTATTACCATTCCTCATTTAACGATTTAACCAAGCCTCTTAAAGTAAATATTAAACATTTAGTGTGTAAGTGATCCTGTTCCAGACAGATTTCTCAACTCATGTGTGTTGTTGAGTAGAGGTGGGCAGATCACACTTACCATTTTCACCTGAAAAAAACCCATAGACTTACATTGAAGGAGGGACTCCAGTCTGAGGGACTCATCCTCTTTTCACATGAGAAAGCAACCACCCAGAACACCAGATTAAAATCTACAAACTTCTAGAGAAGTGCTTGCAGGTTTTGGAGGGTTCCTTTTAAAATGTACTCCACTATTTCACTACAGATTACAGAATACGTGCTGTAAAATGCCATTTTTAATGTATTCTGTTAGATTACTCAAAGGCCAGTATGTCATGTTCATTGTTGTCCTTTGTTCTTTTGTGTACTTTTATTTTGAAATTCCTGTTCTGTTCCTAGCCTTGTCACATCCTGTTTTCCCTCCATGTTTTGTATCTGGTTTTTATTGGTTCATTGTTTGATTACTTTGATTCAGTTCTTGTTTGTCATTGGTTTTAGTTAATTATCTTGTTATCCTGTTTCAGAGATCTGTTTGTTGATTGGCCTTGTTACCCTTGTCCTTGTGTATTTAAACCCTGTTTATTCCTCCATTCCCTTGTCGGTCATTGAATGTTTGCACTTCACGTGTATGTGTTAGTTCCTTGTTTCCTGCCCTGTTCCCTATTATCACTTACTCGTTCGAGGTTCCTGTGCCCTTCGTAGATGTCTCCATGTTCTGTCAAGGTTTAGTCTCTGTTTTCCCTTCGTGGATGTTTCCTTTGTTCCTGTGTTTTGTGTTATTTTTAGTTAGGTTTAGTCTCTGTTTTCCCATCGTGGATGTTTCCTGTTGTTCCTGTGTTTTGTATTATTTTTAGTTTTAGTTGTTGCAATAAAGTTCCGCGTTTGGATCCACACCTCCCGTTTGCCTCTGTCTCTATTCATAACACAGTAACGTAATCTAAAAGTCTGGATTACTTTTTCACTTGTCTTGACTATGAATAAGTTAAAGGTGATTTTAGCCGTTCTACTTCCATGAGACTGAGACGTTGAATTAGTCACGCCTCTTCTTTCCAAAATCCCGCCCACCAAAGATACAAAATGAGCTTTATTGAGACAGACATTGTGCAGAAATAACAGAAGCAAAATAGCGTCCTCAACTGACAATTGTTATGAACAACATGGCACAAAAATGCCATTAATCAGTGGTGGTGGTGTAGTGGGTTAAAGCACATAACTGTAATCAGAAGCTTGCTTGTTTGATCCCCACAGCCACCACCATTCAGTGAAGCTGAAAAGGCTATAGAGTTTATGTGTAGTGTTGAGCTGAAAAGTCAACTGAGTTTATGTGTAGTGAACCTGAAAAGCTAACTGAGTTTATGTGTAGTGTTGAGCTGAAAAGTCAACTGAGTTTATGTGTAGTGTTGAGCTGAAAAGTCAACTGAGTTTATGTGTAGTGTTGAGCTGAAAAGTCAACTGAGTTTATGTGTAGTGTTGAGCTGAAAGTCAACTGAGTTTATGTGTAGTGTTGAGCTGAAAAGTCAACTGAGTTTATGTGTAGCGTTGAGCTGAAAAGTCAACTGAGTTTATGTGTAGTGTTGAGCTGAAAAGTCAACTGAGTTTATGTGTAGCGTTGAGCTGAAAAGTCAACTGAGTTTATGTGTAGCGTTGAGCTGAAAAGTCAACTGAGTTTATGTGTAGCGTTGAGCTGAAAAGTCAACTGAGTTTATGTGTAGCGTTGAGCTGAAAAGTCAACTGAGTTTATGTGTAGCGTTGAGCTGAAAAGTCAACTGAGTTTATGTGTAGCGTTGAGCTGAAAAGTCAACTGAGTTTATGTGTAGCGTTGAGCTGAAAAGTCAACTGAGTTTATGTGTAGCGTTGAGCTGAAAAGTCAACTGAGTTTATGTGTAGCGTTGAGCTGAAAAGCTAACTGAGTTTATGTGTAGCGTTGAGCTGAAAAGTCAACTGAGTTTATGTGTAGCGTTGAGCTGAAAAGTCAACTGAGATTATGTGTAGCGTTGAGCTGAAAAGTCAACTGAGTTTATGTGTAGCGTTGAGCTGAAAAGTCAACTGAGTTTATGTGTAGCGTTGAGCTGAAAAGTCAACTGAGTTTATGTGTAGCGTTGAGCTGAAAAGTCAACTGAGTTTATGTGTAGCGTTGAGCTGAAAAGTCAACTGAGTTTATGTGTAGCGTTGAACTGAAAAGTCAACTGAGTTTATGTGTAGCGTTGAGCTGAAAAGTCAACTGAGTTTATGTGTAGCGTTGAGCTGAAAAGTCAACTGAGTTTATGTGTAGCGTTGAGCTGAAAAGTCAACTGAGTTTATGTGTAGCGTTGAACTGAAAAGTCAACTGAGTTTATGTGTAGCGTTGAGCTGAAAAGTCAACTGAGTTTATGTGTAGCGTTGAGCTGAAAAGTCAACTGAGTTTATGTGTAGTGTTGAACTGAAAAGTCAACTGAGTTTATGTGTAGTGTTGAGCTGAAAAGTCAACTGAGTTTATGTGTAGCGTTGAGCTGAAAAGTCAACTGAGTTTATGTGTAGTGAACCTGAAAAGCTAACTGAGTTTATGTGTAGTGTTGAGCTGAAAAGTCAACTGAGTTTATGTGTAGTGTTGAGCTGAAAAGTCAACTGAGTTTATGTGTAGTGTTGAGCTGAAAAGTCAACTGAGTTTATGTGTAGCTTTGAGCTGAAAAGTCAACTGAGATTATGTTTAGCGTTGAGCTGAAAAGTCAACTGAGATTATGTGTAGCGTTGAGCTGAAAAGTCAACTGAGTTTATGTGTAGTGTTGAACTGAAAAGTCAACTGAGTTTATGTGTAGCGTTGAGCTGAAAAGTCAACTGAGATTATGTGTAGCGTTGAGCTGAAAAGTCAACTGAGTTTATGTGTAGTGTTGAGCTGAAAAGTCAACTGAGTTTATGTGTAGCGTTGAGCTGAAAAGTCAACTGAGTTTATGTGTAGCGTTGAGCTGAAAAGTCAACTGAGTTTATGTGTAGTGAACCTGAAAAGCTAACTGAGTTTATGTGTAGTGTTGAGCTGAAAAGTCAACTGAGTTTATGTGTAGTGAACCTGAAAAGTCAACTGAGTTTATGTGTAGCGTTGAGCTGAAAAGTCAACTGAGTTTATGTGTAGTGAACCTGAAAAGTCAACTGAGTTTATGTGTAGTGAACCTGAAAAGCTAACTGAGTTTATGTGTAGTGTTGAGCTGAAAGTCAACTGAGTTTATGTGTAGTGTTGAGCTGAAAAGTCAACTGAGTTTATGTGTAGTGTTGAGCTGAAAAGTCAACTGAGTTTATGTGTAGTGTTGAGCTGAAAAGTCAACTGAGTTTATGTGTAGTGTTGAGCTGAAAGTCAACTGAGTTTATGTGTAGTGTTGAGCTGAAAAGTCAACTGAGTTTATGTGTAGTGTTGAGCTGAAAGTCAACTGAGTTTATGTGTAGTGTTGAGCTGAAAGTCAACTGAGTTTATGTGTAGTGTTGAGCTGAAAAGTCAACTGAGTTTATGTGTAGTGTTGAGCTGAAAAGTCAACTGAGTTTATGTGTAGCGTTGAGCTGAAAAGTCAACTGAGTTTATGTGTAGTGTTGAGCTGAAAAGTCAACTGAGTTTATGTGTAGTGTTGAGCTGAAAAGTCAACTGAGTTTATGTGTAGTGTTCAGCTGAAAAGTCAACTGAGTTTATGTGTTGTGTTGAGCTGAAAAGAAAATCCTTTGTGTACTGTTGAAAAGCGGCCTTATTGTCTGTGACTGAAAAGTGCAACAATGAATGTCTACATGTTTTGTCAAGCCGGCTCCAGCATCCACCTTTTCCACGAATCCTTACAGAAAAGGACAATCGTTCTAAAATCAGATAATTCTTCTGTGATTCTTCTGAGTGATTCAGAGATACTTATGTAATTTACAACAGACCAAAGTTCAACCAAGAGAACAAGCAAACACACACACAATGATTCTTTTATGGTGAACTTTAGTGTCTGATGGCTCATTGTGTGTGTGTGTGTGTGTGTGTGTGTGTGTGTGTGTGTGTGTGTGTGTGTGTGTGTGTGTGTGTGTGTGTGTGTGTACATGTGTGATATCACAGTGTTTGTTAAAGAATCAGCTAAAGAGATTAAACATCTGCTCGAGTGTTTGAACTCTTAATCACTGCAGTCTTTATATCATGTACACTAACTGTTTAGTCAACCTGCACAGGCCCGACTCAAAACTAATGCTCTGTTTGACTCTCAGAAGTATAACAGTGTGAAATCCGGTAAATACTGTGACACTATCATCTACATCTGTCTCTGAAGCATCACAAACTTCACCTTCTTCATGAAGAAATCCCAACAGCTCGTGAACTTCCTGAATATTGCACAGTCTGTCCTCATCCAGTTCAACAGAGCCAGTATTATTAGTTTAAACATGAGTGTCGTAATCGGGATCTGCTCTGATGAATAATCAAAACACATCATACAGTCGATTCATTCATTCACTCTGTCCCAACAAGCAACAACCAGCTCCAAACATTTCAAACAATCTAAAGTTGTCATAAAATGTTGAGAAACAGAACTGTCTCTGTCCCAATAAACACTGATCCAACAGAATGGTCTGATGGGGCTAGAGATGCCCACACCGAATCTGATGATATTTTAGACAACAGTTTTGGGTGTTACTCAAAAAAGTAATCTACTACAAATTACTCTTCTTAAATTGTAATCATATTTCACCACCTATTACTTCATCACATTACTAATCACTCTAGTTACTTTCTAAAACACTTTTCTCAGAAACCTTTTAGTTTTTCTTCTGAATGAATTGAAAATAATGTCTATTTCCTCAATAAAGACAAATATATACATAAATAATCCTTTCAGAAGTGTAACACAAGATCTGTACTTAAAAGTAGTTATCTCAGTAGAAAGTCAATAACTGTAATCTGATTACACATTTAAATGGTAATGAGTTACACTACTTGACTAAAATGTATTAGCTAAATGTTTTGACTAAGCTGTACCATTAGCGCGGGGGTGTGTTACGGAACTGACGCTTGTATGTTGACGAGCAGTTTTCAAGGCTTTCCCAGGGAAGGCATACGTGCCACCTTCACCACACGGAAGGGTTGGCACATGGGCAATAGCAAAAGAGTGGATAAACCATTTGCGCGACAAACTTGGCGCCAAGCACTTTAAGTGGGTCGCGCAAGCATAAAGGGTTCGGCTTTACATTGTTCGCTCAGCGTAGTGGTTGATAGGGGTTCGATCTGTCGCTGGCTGGCAGAAGCTGGCACTGATGGATCACATGATTTGCCAGTCCTCCTGCCATTTGTATCACTTTTTTCTCTACGTTTAATTCCAAATCATACTTGCAATTAACAATGGTGACCTCTGGACTGCTTTTCATTTCCTTTCAAATTTAGGGTTATTTAATTGTCATTGTTTTATTTTCCTCCCAATCTGGAATGCCCAATTCCCAATGCGCTCCAAGTCCTCGTGGTGGCGTAGTGACTCGCCTCAATCCGGGTGGCGGAGGACGAATCTCAGTTGCCTCCGCGTCTGAGACCGTCAATCTGCGCATCTTATCACATGACTTGTTGAGCACGTTACCGTGGATACGTAGCGCGTGTGGAGGCTTCACGCTATTCTCCGCGGCATCCACGCACAACTCACCACACGCCCCACCGAGAGCGAGAACCACATTATAGCGACCACGAGGAGGTTACCCCATGTGACTCTACCCCCCCTAGCAACCGGGCCAATTTGGTTACCCCATGTGACTCTACCCTCCCTAGCAACCGGGCCAATTTGGTTACCCCATGTGACTCTCCCCTCCCTAGCAACCTGGACAATTTGGTTACCCCATGTGACTCTACCCCTCCTAGCAACCGGGCCAATTTGGTTGCTTAGGAAAATGTAGGGTTATTAATCTTTTCTTATGCATTAAGGCCTTTATATGGAGTTTACTTGCAATTTACCAGGTCCGTCTATCCCTGTACGATATTCATTTCTAGGAATTACATTATTTTATTCTTATAAATCTATATCTGAATGATTTTTATGGAGTTTACTTGCCATTAGATCGGTCAAATGACTGAAAACTGCCATGTACCCGTTGGTCAGTCCAGCGAGCCGCAGTTGTGTTAAAGAGCACTTTTTGATGATATCAGCACAAGAACTTAGGCAACATAAATGTATTGGAATGGATCTGTACTTATATATTAACAGCTTTATAGGGAATTTACTTGTGAATAATATTCTTCACAGAAATGAAGAAATGGACCTGGTAAATTGTAATATATGCTCCTTAAAAAGGCCCTAATATATCAATATATCAAATATTATTATTATTATTACTACTACTTATAATAATAATATTAATTATGTTGCGACCCTGCTAGCCTTTTTAACTCCTCAGTGTCAGGCAGTAAGTCATATGCAGTCCTCGTGCTAATGGAACAATAAAGACACTAAATAAAATTAAAGTAGAAAATTGTTTCAAAAAAATTAATTTCTGAAGTCACAATTAAGAAAAAGTAAAGGGAAGAAAGTGAGTGAAAAGATAAATGATCCATTCTTAAATTAACAGGTAAAAATGATAAATCAAAGTTTCAAACCGGTCTTCTATATTTGCATTTGTGTTGTTACGGTCTGAACAATGAACTGTAAAGCGTTACACAAAGCTCGTTATAATCCTTCTGATTTGCTATTCTTGCTGTTATTTATCAGAAAGTTTTGAGCAGAAATCTGTGTAAGGAATCGAGACATTTGTACCTATGAATAAAGTGCTTACAGCGCAAAAGAAAAAAACGTGAACTTTTAACAGGACAAGATGAACGGTGACGTCACAGAGCCGGAAGGCGTGTTCGAGGTGACGTCAGCGCGGGCGCGGCGTGTTTATGTATCTCGTGCAGGACGCTCGTAACGCGCGCGCACGTGAGGCAACTGTGTGAAGATGTTTTATTTCTCTTCGTAAGAGCTCGTGAGATCCGATCAACAGGTAAGAAGAGACTTATTGATCATAATGATGAAGATGATTAGAACACAAAACAGCGAGTGTGTGTGTCTGTGTGTCTGCCTGTCGTCAAAAACTCCGTGAAAACTCGTAGAATCAATAATTATCAATAATAATCCGTTTCTGCTGGTAAAACTATTAATCACACCTCTAATACTGCGCTAAAGTTTTCTGGAGATTAAATCGGTGTTTTCTTCATTTCATTGTGTTGATCTAATTAGTAACAGAAGTTTTAAGAATCGTAAAACTCTATAATGTCACAAAGTGTCTCCAGTTACTGAAGTAATGTGTCATATGCATTTAAAGTTACAGGTTGACTTTATTTGTGAAGTTTCTTTAGAGTTGAATAGAGTTACTGTGGCATGTGTAAGGAATATGCACCATTAGTGATCGATTAATGTGTGTTTTTAATGGCTGGGAAAGAGCATACAGGTCCTTCTCAAAAAATTAGCATATTGTGATAAAGTTTATTATTTTCCATAATGTAATGATAAAAATTAAACTTTCATATATTTTAGATTCATTGCACACCAACTGAAATATTTCAGGTCTTTTATTGTTTTAATACTGATGATTTTGGCATACAGCTCATGAAAACCCAAAATTCCTATCTCAAAAAATTAGCATATCATGAAAAGGGTCTCTAAACGAGCTATTAACCTAATCATCTGAATCAACTAATTAACTCTAAACACCTGCAAAAGATTCCTGAGGCTTTTAAAAACTCCCAGCCTGTTTCATTACTCAAAACCGGAATCATGGGTAAGACTGCCGACCTGACTGCTGTCCAGAAGGCCATCATTGACACCCTCAAGCAAGAGGGTAAGACACAGAAAGACATTTCTGAACAAATAGGCTGTTCCCAGAGTGCTGTATCAAGGCACCTCAGTGGGAAGTCTGTGGGAAGGAAAAAGTGTGGCAAAAAACGCTGCACAACGAGAAGAGGTGACCGGACCCTGAGGAAGATTGTGGAGAAGGACCAATTCCAGACCTTGGGGGACCTGCGGAAGCAGTGGACTGAGTCTGGAGTAGAAACATCCAGAGCCACCGTGCACAGGCGTGTGCAGGAAATGGGCTACAGGTGCCGCATTCCCCAGGTCAAGCCACTTTTGAACCAGAAACAGGCAGAAGCGCCAGACCTGGGCTACAGAGAAGCAGCACTGGACTGTTGCTCAGTGGGACAAAGTACTTTTTTGGGATGAAAGCAAATTTTGCATGTCATTCGGAAATCAAGGTGCCAGAGTCTGGAGGAAGACTGGGGAGAAGGAAATGCCAAAATGCCTGAAGTCCAGTGTCAAGTACCCACTGTCAGTGATGGTCTGGGGTGCCATGTCAGCTGCTGGTGTTGGTCCACTGTGTTTTATCAAGGGCAGAGTCAATGCAGCTAGCTATCAGGAGATTTTGGAGCACTTCATGCTTCCATCTGCTGAAAAGCTTTATGGAGATGAAGATTTCATTTTTCAGCACGACCTGGCACCTGCTCACAGTGCCAAAACCACTGGTAAATGGTTTACTGACCATGGTATTACTGTGCTCAATTGGCCTGCCAACTTTCCTGACCTGAACCCCATAGAGAATCTGTGGGATATTGTGAAGAGGAAGTTGAGAGACGCAAGACCCAACACTCTGGATGAGCTTAAGGCCGCTATCGAAGCATTCTGGGCCTCCATAACACCTCAGCAGTGCCACAGGCTGATTGCCTCCATGCCACGCCGCATTGAAGCAGTCATTTCTGCAAAAGGATTCCCGACCAAGTATTGAGTGCATAACTGAACATAATTATTTGAAGGTTGACTTTTTTGTATTAAAAACACTTCTTTTATTGGTCGGATGAAATATGCAAATGTTTTGAGATAGGAATTTTGGGTTTTCATGAGCTGTATGCCAAAATCATCAGTATTAAAACAATAAAAGACCTGAAATATTTCAGTTGGTGTGCAATGAATCTAAAATATATGAAAGTTTAATTTTTATCATTACATTATGGAAAATAATGAACTATCACAATATGCTAATTTTTTGAGAAGGACCTGTGTGTGTGTGTGTGTGTGTGTGTGTGTGTGTGTGTGTGTGTGTGTGTGTGTGTGTGATATATATATATATATATATATATATATATAATTGACATATATGATATAGATTAATACAATTAAAACAACTTTAATTTAAGTAATGTTGTCTGTACAGAATATTTCTTCAAAGTGCAATTAATTGTTTGAAATTGACGAGTATATTTGTAGAGTTTGAAACTGACACTAGAGATTTAGCCAATCAGACGCAGATATCAGACGATGCCAATAACCTCAAAATATCATCTGATTGTTCGTCCTGTTAATTGCTATATTCATATATCATGATATTCACATGGTACTTTAAAGAATGCCGTAGTACTAAAGTTAGCTCTGAACGATTTATTGAAATTAAATCGAAATCGAGATATGGCGTCATGCAATTATCAAGCGGCAAAGGCTGCAAGATATTTAACCCTTTAACAGCGTGTGTTATAAATATGATACACAACGTTTGACGGCTCCTGTTTCACTCGCTGTTCACGCTGACGAGTCACACAAACTATAGTATGAACATTTCACATGTTTATGGCACCATCTAGTGGTTATTTGAGAAAACAAAGTAGTTTCAATGTTTATATCGATGTATTTAAAATGAAAAGTGACTCTTGTGTTGGGATAAATAACAGCTTATTTTAATAAAGTAAAAGTGTCAGTAATTATTATATTGTAACTGATATTTTAAAATGAATATCTGCTGAATATAAACAACTTGTGCTTGATTCAAATTAGGGATGCACGATTTGGACAAAAAGTCATATTGTGATTTGATCTGTGATTATGATGGAGGTGTTTTCCACATGTTCAGCTGTAAAAAGGCTGCTGGGGGTTTCACACTTAAGCCTCTTAAAAAAGGCCAAACTGACACCTTTTTCAGTTCAACCACAAACAATTAAATATATAAACAGACAAACAAAGTCTTCTTCATATCCAAATGTTCCCGTCCACCGTGTACCTGTTTTTGTCCATTTGTGACCGGATGTAAGCCCACTAATCATCATCATCATTAGTTTCTGAAACACTTGAATATTAGGGACGCTCGGTCAGGATTTTAACATCTGACTCTGATCTTCAGTTTTCATTTCATCAATCGATGCTGATCATTTAACTTTTATTATCAGCAGCTGTAAAAACTGGTTATATATAAACTTTCTGCTCAATGTCACTGTTAAATACATTTCCCTGATGGTAAAAACAGTTGTTGGCTAGTTTTTGCTGTCAAAAATAATGTTGGTTGATTAAATAATTCAGTATACACAAAATATAATTTTTAAATATAAATGTTACTCTTTATTCTTGGCCTTAAAATCTAGTAGACTTATACAAACTATTGTTTACTGTATATAAGACAGTCCTAAAGAATGAGGCTTAATGTCAAACTGAAGTTGAACTCATTGGTGTAATTACATTTAAAGTGAACATTTTTATTAGTTTGTCACCATTTAGTTTAATTATTTGTATTCATTATTTTATTATATTTAATTTATTAATGCATTATAGTAACTCAATATTTAATATAGATTTATTATATGTTCCTTTTCATTGTGTTGGATGTTGGTAATATTAGTTCCGCTTGTTTCCGTGGGGAGTGTAATAAGTGCGACACGCGCTCTCATGAGAGGTAAACAAATGACGGGAGACTAAAGAGATGTTTCTGGACTCTACAGGTGTTTCTGTGAATGCTGTTTGCTCAATCATTTAATAAAGATGTTTGAATTATTCCCCATCTTGTATTCTGCGTTATTATTATGATACATGTGCCTTGCGTAGCCTATATAGGGAAGCCAAAGCGTAATGTGTACGCGGGGTCTCAGAAGGTTAAAGTACTTACATTTCTAAAAGCGTACATTTAAAACATGTTAAACAATTCAAGGACCTTGTAGAACTCTGTAAATACTGACAGAGAAACGTTTAAAGGGTCGTTTATGATAACATGGACACATTTTTATATGGTTTGTCATTCATGTCACATGCAACTATGTTATTGTACAATGGTGTATTTTGTAGATGTATACGTGACGTATATAAATCATCTGTGTTTGTGTTTCAGAGCCCAGCGAGTGTGTGTGCTGTCAGGCTGAAGTGGTGTCGGATTGTTCTGATGGCCGTCGTGATCTTCGCTTTGCTGTTGTTCCTCACTCAAACTCCTCCCATCGCTCCGCGACCTACCTCTGCCCCGCCCACAAACGCCACACGCCAGCTGCCTGACATCATCATCATCGGCGTGAGGAAGGGCGGAACACGTGCTCTGATCGAGATGTTGAGTCTCCACAGTGCTGTCGTCACCGCTCGGCACGAGGTTCACTTCTTCGACTGGGACAGTCACTACCGGCGCGGTCTGGACTGGTACCGCTCGCAGATGCCCTACGCACGACCGGGCCAACTGACGGTGGAGAAAACACCCGCGTACTTCACCTCCAATGGGGTCCCGGAGCGCGTTCTGCAGATGAACCCGGACGTCAAGCTGCTGCTGATCGTACGAGAGCCGACGGAGCGTCTGCTTTCGGATTACACGCAGGTGTCCCACAACCGTCTGGAGAAACACAAACGACAGCAACCGTTGGAGACGCTGCTGCTGCGCGACGGACAGCTGAACCTCAACTATAAAGCCCTGAACCGCAGTCTGTACCACGTCCACCTGCAGCGCTGGCTCGGCGTGTTCCCTAGAGACCGTTTACACCTGGTGGACGGAGACGCGCTCATCAGAGATCCTCTGCCGGAGATGAAGAAGGTGGAGGAGTTCCTTCAGTTAGACCCGCAGATCAACGCCTCCAACTTTTACTTCAACAAGACCAAAGGGTTCTTCTGTCTGCGGGACGGCGGTCGAGAGAGGTGTTTGCACAGCTCGAAAGGTCGAGAACACCCTCAAGTGGCGCCTGAAATCCTCCAGAAACTCTACGAATACTTTGACGAACCGAACAGGAAGTTCTTCGAGCTGGTCGGAAGGACGTTTGACTGGAAGTAGGAGACGGTTTGAGATTACACGCATGTACAGAGCGAATCAAACCTACTCTGGAAATAACTGGAAAATAACGAATGTACTTGTCAGAATGAGTTCAAGCTGTTGGTCTGTAATGTCACACTTCTGAGTGAACTGTGATGGAAGCTGATTGTCTTCATGAGGAAACGATGAGTTGATAAATATCGATGAAAGATTAAAAGGTTTTGCACTGAAGATTCGTTCACAAGAAGAGATTTGTGTTCATGTAGTCAGATATAAACACACATATGCATGTGAAATCATCTATTTTTATACCTTTAATACAAGCTTAAAAACCTCTCAATGTTTTTATAACTGCTGCTAAGTTATTGAATGTGTGTGTGTCTTTATATCACTCAGATGTTGTTTTTAAAATGAAGTAAACGTGAATTATTAAAGATATTTTTACTATTGTTTAATGTTTTGTTTTTTAAGATACATTTTGTGTGTGTGAGTTTGTGTGTGTGTGTGTGTATGTGAGTTTGTGTTTGTGTGTGTGTGTGTGTGAGTGACTCTTCATCACACTTCCTGTTTGTGAGAGTGTTTGTGAGTTTGTGTGTGTGTGTGAGTTTGTGTTTGTTTGTCTGTGTGTGTGTGTGTGTGTGTGTGTGTGTGTGTGTGTGTGGTGAAAACAGTGTTGTTGGTTGGACGAATCATCTCTGCAGGTTTAAAATACTTTTATTGGCATAATATTAGTGTTTGTTTTTAATTGTCAACCGTCTCTTATCGTTTTATCAAAATGCTACTTTGTTGTTTTAGTTTGATTTGAGGTCACATCTGACATGTTTTTATATATTCAAATGTGTCTTTCCCTTCTAGGAAAACAGCCTAAAAATATTGATGACATCATCTTGCCCTGCCCAATCAAAAGCTTTCGACAATGAGAAAGTCCCCGCCCCTAATATCACCTTCAGCCTGCTAGAAATTAGCCAATCATGTGACAGCTCTGACATAAACTGATGGCAATTGGGTGTTTAAAAAAATAAGGAATGATCCTTTCAATATGTCTGACCCAACTTCCTGTTTGAACAGGAAACACATCAACACAGGAAGATCATCACTGTCAAAGCGTTTCATGACCGTTGAGGGGAATATCAGGATGATTGAGTGTGTGTTTATTCTTATGTGTGTTATATACGGTGAGGCCACATATGAATGAGGGAATACTCCGGTAACATGTGGACTTTGATGAATAGTTACATACTACTATAGCTACATGTTTACATCATGATTATCACATGGCTTGTGCGTATTGCAACAGTTTCCTCAGACCATTAACTTTAAACACCTCGTCTGTTCCAGAGAACATTTAACTCACGTTTAGTGCCACATGGTGGATTGTGTCACATCAGAACGGCCACGGTATGTGTCATTACACAAAAATGTCGCCACAGTCACATGATTTGAATGAGATTTGACTTTGCTTCTGTGGGGCACAAATGAGAGGTTCAGGAGAATATAAACTTTAGTCACCATCTTGTATTGCAATGAAAGTGAATGGCAACTCACACTAATGTTCTGCGAAACATCTCTTCTTGTGCTCTACTGAAGACAGAATGTCGCTCAGGTTTAGAACCACACGAGGGTGAGTAAATGATGACAGAATTTTCATTTTTGCTTGTACTATGGCTTTAAGAATGGTGTGATTTATCCGATGAGGAACAAGTATTCTGTGCTCACACCGATGATCCACAATGGAGGTCCGTGAGTGTCGGTGAGTGTCAGTGAGTGTCAGTGAGGGGTCTGTGAGTGTCGGTGAGTGTCCGTGAGTGTCAGTGAGTGTCCGTGAGTGTCAGTGAGTGTCCGTGAGTGTCAGTGAGTGTCAGTGAGTGTCCGTGAGTGTCCGTGAGTGTCAGTGAGTGTCCGTGAGTGTCAGTGAGTGTCCGTGAGTGTCGGTGAGTTTCGGTGAGTGTCAGTGAGTGTCCGTGAGTGTCAGTGAGAGTCCGTGAGTGTCCGTGAGTGTCGGCGAGTGTCCGTGAGTGTCGGTGAGTTTCGGTGAGTGTCTGTGTGAGTGTCCGTGAGTGTCAGTCAGTGTCCGTGAGTGTCAGTGAGTGTCCGTGAGTGTCCGTGAGTGTCGGCGAGTGTCCGTGAGTGTCCGTGAGTGTCTGTGTGAGTGTCGGTGAGGGGTCTGTGAGTGTCGGTGAGTGTCGGTGAGTGTCCGTGAGTGTCGGTGAGTTTCGGTGAGTGTCTGTGTGAGTGTCGGTGAGTGTCCGTGAGTGTCGGCGAGTGTCCGTGAGTGTCCGTGAGTGTCTGTGTGAGTGTCGGTGAGTGTCGGTGAGTGTCCGTGAGTGTCGGTGAGTTTCGGTGAGTGTCTGTGTGAGTGTCCGTGAGTGTCAGTCAGTGTCCGTGAGTGTCAGTGAGTGTCCGTGAGTGTCCGTGAGTGTCCGTGAGTGTCGGCGAGTGTCCGTGAGTGTCTGTGTGAGTGTCGGTGAGGGGTCTGTGAGTGTCGGTGAGTGTCTGTGAGTGTCGGCGAGTGTCTGTGTGAGTGTCGGTGAGTGTCGGTGAGTGTCGGTGAGTGTCGGTGAGTGTCTGTGTGAGTGTCGCTGAGTGTCCGTGAGTGTCCGTGAGTTTCGGTGAGTTTCGGTGAGTTTCGGTGAGTGTCCGTGAGTGTCCGTGAGTGTCCGTGAGTGTCGGTGAGTGTCGGTGAGTGTCAGTGTGTGTCAGTGAGTGTCCGTGAGTGTCCGAGTGTGTCGGTGAGGGGTCTGTGAGTGTCTGTGTGAGTGTCTGTGTGAGTGTCTGTGTGAGTGTCGGTGAGTGTCGGTGAGTGTCGGTGAGTGTCCGTGAGTGTCCGTGAGTGTCAGTGAGTGTCTGAGTGTCGGTGAGTGTCAGTGTGTGTCAGTGAGTGTCCGTGAGTGTCCGAGTGTGTCGGTGAGGGGTCTGTGAGTGTCTGTGTGAGTGTCGGTGAGTGTCCGAGTGTGTCGGTGAGGGGTCTGTGAGTGTCTGTGTGAGTGTCTGAGAGTGTTGCTGAGGGGTCGGTGAGGGGTCGGTGAGGTGTCGGTGAGTTTCAGTGAGTGTCTGAGAGTGTCGGTGAGGGGACTGTGAGTGTCGGTGAGTGTCTGTGTGAGTGTCTGTGTGAGTGTCGGTGAGTGTCGGTGAGTGTCGGTGAGGGGTCTGTGAGTGTCGGTGAGTGTCTGTGTGAGTGTCGGTGAGTGTCTGTGTGAGTGTCCGTGAGTGTCTGAGTGTCGGTGAGTGTCGGTGAGTGTCGGTGAGTGTCGGTGAGTGTCAGTGTGTGTCAGTGTGTGTCAGTGAGTGTCCGTGAGTGTCCGAGTGTGTCGGTGAGGGGTCTGTGAGTGTCTGTGTGAGTGTCGGTGAGTTTCGGTGAGTGTCGGTGAGGGGTCTGTGTGAGTGTCTGAGAGTGTTGCTGAGGGGTCGGTGAGGGGTCGGTGAGGTGTCGGTGAGTTTCGGTGAGTGTCTGAGAGTGTCGGTGAGTGTCGGTGAGGGGACTGTGAGTGTCTGTGTGAGTGTCTGTGTGAGTGTCTGTGTGAGTGTCGGTGAGTGTCCGAGTGTGTCGGTGAGTGTCGGTGAGGGGTCTGTGAGTGTCGGTGAGTGTCTGTGTGAGTGTTGGTGAGTGTCTGTGTGAGTGTCGGTGAGTTTCGGTGAGTGTCGGTCAGGGGTCTGTGAGTGTCTGTGTGAGTGTCGGTGAGTGTCTGTGTGAGTGTCTGAGAGTGTCGGTGAGGGGTCGGTGAGTGTCTGTGTGAGTGTCTGAGAGTGTCGGTGAGGGGTCTGTGAGTGTCTGTGTGAGTGTCTGTGTGAGTGTCGGTGAGGGGTCTGTGAGTGTCGGTGAGGGGTCTGTGAGTGTCTGTGTGAGGGTCTGAGAGTGTCGGTGAGGGGTCGGTGAGGTGTCGGTGAGTGTCTGTGTGTGTCGGTGAGTGTTGGTGAGGGGTCTGTGAGTGTCTGTGTGAGTGTCTGAGAGTGTCGGTGAGGGGTCGGTGAGTGTCGGTGAGGGGTCTGTGAGTGTCTGTGTGAGTGTCGGTGAGGGGTCTGTGAGTGTCTGTGTGAGGGTCTGAGAGTGTCGGTGAGGGGTAGGTGAGGTGTCGGTGAGTGTCTGTGAGTGTCGGTGAGGGGTCTGTGAGTGTCGGTGAGGGGTCGGTGAGTGTCGGTGAGGGGTCTGTGAGTGATGTGTGAGTATCGGTGAGTGTCGGTGAGTTTCGGTGAGTGTCGGTGAGGGGTCGGTGAGTTTCGGTGAGTGTCGGTGAGGGGTCTGTGAGTGTCTGTGTGAGTGTCTGAGAGTGTCGGTGAGGGGTCGGTGAGGTGTCGGTGAGGGGTCTGTGAGTGTCGGTGAGGGGTCGGTGAGTGTCGGTGAGGGGTCTGTGAGTGTCGGTGAGGGGTATGTGAGTGGTCTGTGAGTGTCGGTGAGTGTCTGGACACTATGTGTTGATATTAAAGCAACAGCACTGTGTCGCTGCTTTCACTTTGTTTCAAGCTGTTTTCTTAAGTGCAGCAAAAATAAACTAAAAGAAACTCCTGATTATAATGTGTGTACAGAAAGACAAACTTTATAAAGCGTCCCATGAGAATGAATGACAGATCTGTAAACGTGCTCAATTTAGAGAATTGTGTTCATAAAGTCAATGATTATTATTCTTAAGTGAGTTGGACTGAAATGTGACACTGCAGTGTTTTACATTGAATCAAACACAATGTTTTGTGTGTCCTGTTGAATAACTGCTGTGTGTGACATCATCATCATCATCATCATTATACCTGAATGAACCTGGTTTTACTGCTTCTGTTGGTTATTACACAACAGGAAACACTTCCTGAACACTTTCCATGATTCACCTGACATTACACACACACACACACACACACACACACACTCACTCTCTCTCTCACACACTACACACACACACACTACACACTCACACACACTCACTCTCTCTCTCACACACTACACACACACACACACACACTCTCTCTCACACACTACACACACACACACTGACTCTCACACACTCACTCGCTCTCACACACTACACACACACACTCACTCTCTCTCTCTCACACACACTCACTCTCTCTCTCTCTCTCACTAACTCACGCACTCACACACTACACAAACTCACTTTCTCTCACACACTACACACACACACACACACTCTCTCTCTCACTAACTCACGCACTCACACACACACACTCTCTCTCTCTCTCTTACACACACACACACACATTCTCTCTCTCACTAACTCACGCACTCACACACTACACAAACTCACTTTCTCTCACACACTACACACACACACACTCACTCTCTCTCTCACTAACTCACGCACTCACACACTCTCACACACACACTCTCTCTCACACACTACACACACACACACACACTCTCACACACTCACTCTCTCTCACACACACACACTCTCGCTCTCACTCACTCACACGCTCACACACACACACTCAATTCAATTCAAATGAGCTTTATTGTCATGACAAATTGTACATTGTATTGCCAAAGAATTTATATGAGCATGAAAAATAACAGAGTAGAACAAATTCTGTATTGAACAAGTGTGTAAAAATAAAATTAACTGTGTGTGTGTGTGTGTGTGTGTGAGTGAGTGTGTGTGTGTGTGAGAGTGTGTGAGCGTGTATTTATCACTTTGTGGGGACCAAATGTCCCCATAAGGATAGTAAAACCGAAATTTTTGACCTTGTGGGGACATTTTGTCGGTCCCCATGAGGAAAACAGCTTATAAATCATACTAAATTATGTTTTTTGAAAATGTAAAAATGCAGAAAGTTTTCTGTGAGGGTTAGGTTTAGGGGTAGGGTTAGGTTTAGGGGATAGAATATAAAGTTTGTACAGTATAAAAACCATTATGTCTATGGAAAGTCCCAATAAAACATGGAAACACAACATGTGTGTGTGAGTGTGTGTGAGTGTGTGTGAGAGTGTTTGTGAGTGTGTGTGTGTTTGTAAATGGGCGCATCACTGTTTGGTCGACTCTTCCCTCTTTTTGTGGCAGGAATTGATGTATTTTGTCTCTTTGTTCACCAAGTAAATATTGAGCTTGTGCATCATTCTTCAACTTTTTGAAGTTGGGACAAATCATTTCAAATTTGGGAAAGAAGTATTTTGGAATGTCATTATAATTAGGGCAGGTGGTTAAGAAGTGCAGCTCTGTTTCTATTTGTCCTTGTCTACAGTACGGGCATAACCTGCCCTCTCTGGGCTTCAGCTCTGCCTGTATCTGCCCTTCTCTATCATCAGTGCTGTCTGTCTGTCTGTATCTGCCCTCTCTATCATCAGTGCTGTCTGTCTGTCTGTCTGTATCTGCCTTTTCATCATCAGTTTGTGGTCTCAGTCTGTATCTCGTACTCAGGTATTCTGCTGAGAACACTCTCTCTCTCTCTCTCTCTCTCTCTCTCTCTCTCTCTCTCTCTCTCTCTCTCTCTCACTCTCAATTTCAATGTAAAAGTACTCTATTGTCATGATTGTGTTTACATACAATATTGCCAAAGCATTAATACACAAAACAGATAAAAAAGATGCAGTAACACCAGCATATGATCTGATCTCCCCCAGTAACACCAGCATCTGATCTGATCTCCCCCAGTAACACCAGCATCTGATCTGATCTGATCTCCCCCAGTAACACCAGCATCTGATCTGATCTGATCTCCCCCAGTAACACCAGCATCTGATCTGATCTCCTCCAGTAACACCAGCATCTGATCTGATCTCCCCCAGTAACACCAGACTCTGATCTGATCTCCCCCAGTAACACCAGCATCTGATCTGATCTCCCCCAGTAACACCAGCATCTGATCTGATCTCCCCCAGTAACACCAGCATCTGATCTGATCTCCTCCAGTAACACCAGCATCTGATCTGATCTCCCCCAGTAACACCAGCATCTGATCTGATCTCCCCCAGTAACACCAGTATCTGATCTGATCTCCTCCAGTAACACCAGCATCTGATCTGATCTGATCTCCCCCAATAACACCAGCATCTGATCTGATCTGATCTCCCCCAGTAACAACAGCATCTGATCTGATCTGATCTGATCTCCCCCAGTAACACCAGCATCTGACCTGATCTCCCCCAGTAACACCAGCATCTGACCTGATCTCCCCCAGTAACACCAGCATCTGATCTGATCTGTTCTCCCCCAGTAACACCAGCATCTGATCTGATCTGTTCTCCCCCAGTAACACCAGCATCTGATCTGATCTGATCTGATCTCCCCCAGTAACACCAGCATCTGACCTGATCTCCCCTAGTAACACCAGCATCTGATCTGATGTCCTCCAGTAACACCAGCATCTGATCTGATCTCCTCCAGTAACACCAGCATCTGATCTGTTCTCCCCCAGTAACACCAGCATCTGATCTGTTCTCCCCCAGTAACACAAGCATCTGATCTGATCTCCTCCAGTAACACCAGCATCTGATCTGATCTCCTCCAGTAACACCAGCATCTGATCTGATCTCCTCCAGTAACACCAGCATCTGATCTGATCTCCTCCAGTAACACAAGCATCTGATCTGTTCTCCCCAGTAATACCAGCATCTGATCTGATCTCCCCCAGTAACACCAGCCTCTGATCTGTTCTCCCCAGTAACACCAGCATCTGATCTGATCTCCCCCAGTAACACCAGCATCTGATCTGATCTCCTCCAGTAACACCAGCATCTGATCTGATCTCCTCCAGTAACACCAGCATCTGATCTGATCTCCTCCAGTAACACCAGCATCTGATCTGATCTCCTCCAGTATCACCAGCATCTGATCTGATCTCCCCAGTAACACCAGCATCTGATCTGATCTCCTCCAGTAACACCAGCATCTGCTCTGATCTCCTCCAGTAACACCAGTATCTGATCTGATCTCCTCCAGTAACACCAGCATCTGATCTGATCTGATCTCCCCAGTAACACCAGCATCTGATCTGATCTGATCTCCCCAGTAACACCAGCATCTGATCTGATCTCCCCCAGTAACACCAGCATCTGATCTGATCTGATCTCCCCCAGTAACACCAGCATCTGATCTGATCTCCTCCAGTAACACCAGCATCTGACCTGATCTCCCCCAGTAACACCAACATCTGATCTGATCTCCTCCAGTAACACCAGCATCTGATCTGATCTCCCCCATTAACACCAGCATCTGACCTGATCTCCCCCAGTAACACCAGCATCTGATCTGATCTCCTCCAGTAACACCAGCATCTGATCTGATCTGTTCTCCCCCAGTAACCCCAGCATCTGATCTGATCTCCCCCAGTAACACCAGCATCTGATCTGATCTCCTCCAGTAACACCAGCATCTGATCTGATCTCCCCCAGTAACACCAGCATCTGATCTGATCTCCCCCAGTAACACCAGCATCTGATCTGTTCTCCTCCAGTAACACCAGCATCTGATCTGATCTCCTCCAGTAACACCAGCATCTGATCTGATCTCCCCCAGTAACACCAGCATCTGATCTGATCTCCCCCAGTAACACCAGCATCTGATCTGATCTCCTCCAGTAACACCAGCATCTGATCTGATCTCCTCCAGTAACACCAGCATCTGATCTGATCTCCCCAGTAACACCAGCATCTGATCTGATCTCCTCCAGTAACACCAGCATCTGATCTGATCTCCTCCAGTAACACCAGCATCTGATCTGATCTCCTCCAGTAACACCAGCATCTGATCTGATCTCCTCCAGTAACACCAGCATCTGATCTGATCTCCCCAGTAACACCAGCATCTGATCTGATCTCCCCAGTAACACCAGCATCTGATCTGATCTCCTCCAGTAACACCAGCATCTGATCTGATCTCCCCAGTAACACCAGCATCTGATCTGATCTCCCCAGTAACACCAGCATCTGATCTGATCACTCCCCAGTAACACCAGCATCTGATCTGATCTGTCTCCCCAGTAACACCAGCATCTGATCTGATCTCCTCCAGTAACACCAGCATCTGATCTGATCTCCTCCAGTAACACAAGCATCTGATCTGTTCTCCCCAGTAATACCAGCATCTGATCTGATCTCCTCCAGTAACACCAGCATCTGATCTGATCTCCTCCAGTAACACAAGCATCTGATCTGTTCTCCCCAGTAATACCAGCATCTGATCTGATCTCCTCCAGTAACACCAGCATCTGATCTGTTCTCCCCCAGTAACACCAGCATCTGATCTGATCTCCCCCAGTAACACCAGCATCTGATCTGATCTCCTCCAGTAACACCAGAATCTGATCTGTTCTCCCCCAGTAACACCAGCATCTGATCTGATCTCCTCCAGTAACACCAGCATCTGATCTGATCTCCCCCAGTAACACCAGCATCTGATCTGATCTGTTCTCCCCCAGTAACACCAGCATCTGATTTGATCTCCCCCAGTAACACCAGCATCTGATCTGATCTCCCCCAGTAACACCAGCATCTGATCTGATCTCCCCCAGTAACACCAGCATCTGATCTGATCTCCTCCAGTAACACCAGCATCTGATCTGATCTCCTCCAGTAACACCAGCATCTGATCTGATCTCCCCCAGTAACACCAGCATCTGATCTGATCTGTTCTCCCCCAGTAACACCAGCATCTGATCTGATCTCCCCCAGTAACACCAGCATCTGATCTGATCTCCCCCAGTAACACCAGCATCTGATCTGATCTCCTCCAGTAACACCAGCATCTGATCTCACCCGTGTCACAGTGAAACTGTCTGTCTGTCTGTGATCACTGAGTCTGTATTTGGGGAGGATCCGTCCCTGTTTTGGATCTCTTACAGTGTGCAGATATTCTGCCAGATTATATGTTCTGTTTAGGGCCAGATAACATTCCAGTTTGCTTTGGTTTTTACTTTCATTTTCCCAATGGTCCAAATATGAATTTTTGCTTTCTTTTATGATTTGGTTTATTGTGATCTGGTTTAGTTCAGCAGTGCTGGTCTGAAACTGGTGTTTGTTAGTTGTTAGTGGGTTTGTGAGTTTTCTGGTTTTAGGCTTCAGCTCTTGGGTTTTAAGGGCTTTATGTTGCAGTGTGTTAGGGGAACTTGAATTTAGGTGTGTCCAAAATTTGAGGGACAAATTTTCAATATGTATAATAAGTTTATTTCTCTCTCTCTCTCTCTCTCTCCGCGTGTCATGCACAACGAGTCACGTGATAAGATGTGCCGATTGACGGTCTCAGAAGCGGAGGTATTCCAAATAGGGAGATAAGTGGATAAAAAAGGAGGTTTTGTCTGACTTCTGGAGAACATTTTTGTCCTTAAAATATAACATAGGAAACACACACACGCAACTGTGCTGCTTTTGGACTGACCGGATAAATGTGTGTTTGTGTCCAGATAAGTTATCATGTAACAAACACACACATGAGAGACTGAATGAGCGGCAAATAAACGTGAACATGCATAACATCTCAAACTCTCCTCCAGTGGAACATCTTTCTGAAGGAGAAACACACAAACAATCAGTTCAACTCGTGGATATCTGGTTCAATAGATCAACATAATTTACAATATCATTCACTGATTAGATGTGATGAACGTCACAAACTTTGAACATGTGAACATGATGTTTTTTCCCACCAGACTGATATAAAACTGTGCTACTGACTCCTGACACTTGTGTTGCAGAAAGACAATCTGGCTGATTGGAGTTTGATCTGCAAAACATTCCTCTTACGGTTTGTCAGAACCTCTTTCACCCATAAAGAGGCATTTCAATATGAGGACGCTTACATCTAAAACATTAACTAATGTAACATTAAAATGTGTCAATGACTTTATGCTTCATTCTATGAGAAGAATTCACATGAGGTCAGAAAAAGTTGTTTTAACCACTTGATGAGGATTTATAGTAATGTATATGCAGAAAAATAATTATTTGTCTTATTTACATTCTTAATTCTTGACGCTAATGCGCTAACATGCTACACATGGCCATAATATGTGCCGATTACACTGTTATTGTAATGTATGATAACACTGACGCTACTGCAAAGATGAGTGTATAAAAGCGTGTTAATGTTCAGAAAAAGACAGAAGAATGATGATAGAGGCACATCTTACTTTGGGCAGATGTGTGAGTGGCGGAGGATCGAATCTCAGTTGCCTCCGCGATCTGAGACCTTCAATCCACGCATCTTATCACGTGACTTGTTGAGCACGCTATCGTGGAGACGTGAGTGCGGTGGAGGCTTCACGCTATTCTCCACATCATCCACGCTCAACTCACCACACGCCCCAACGAGAGCGAGAACCACATTATAGCGACCACAAGGAGGTTACCCCATGTGACTCTACCCTCCCTAGCAACCGGGCCAATTTGGTTGCTAAGGAGATCTGGTTGGAGTCACTCAACACACCCTGGATTCAAACTCACGACTCCAGGTGTGATAGTCATCATCAATACTCGCTGAGTATTGGAGGGGTCATTGCCCTTTTCCCTGGCAGAGATCACTGAGATGGTCAAAGAGCTCCAAAGTGGCGAGGCGCCAGGAGTGTACAAAGATTTGCCCTGAGGTACTGAAGGCCCTGTTTTTTTTTTGCTGTCATAGCTGACCCTCCATTTCATTATTGCATGGAGGTCGTGGACAGTACCTGGGGATTGGCTTATGGGTGTGGTAGTTCCAAGTTTAAAAAGGGGAACCGAAAATTGGGGCCTAGGTATCTCCGCAAGTGATGCTGACTACCACCCCTGAAGTCACAAGTTCAAATCCAGGGCATGCTGAGTGACTCCAGTCAGGTCTCCTAAGCAACCAAATTGGCCCGGTTGCTAGGGAGGGTAAAGTCACATGGGGTAACCTCCTCGTGGTCGCTATAATGTCTGTCCAGTGGCCAGAAATGCCTTGTTGAGTCATTGTCAACACTTCCTGTTGCTGACGGCACAGCACCTACGCACGCTGCACGAGAGTTTGTTTGTGGCCTGCTTAGCACTGCTTATTCTCATACGTTCAACGTTATAGTCATCGTTCATAGTTATTATTTGTCATTTTACCGCCGCTCATAGTTATATCCTTTGTCATTTTACCACGCTTCAGATTCTTCCGCTTTTTCTCCCGCTTCATCTAGCGGTATTTTACCGGGTTGCTGCTGACACCTAACTAGAGTCTGTGTTTGTAGCTTTTAATCCTTAAACATCTGCCATTTTTAAGCACGCATCAGGTCTTCCCAGATATTCTCTTATCGGGATTCAACTGCGTGCATATTCCACCTGCATCCGCGTTCTATTTTTATAGCGTATTAAACTGGCGTGCATTTTTTTCAGCCAGCACCTGCTTTTTTCTCCTCTGCGGTACACAGATTATTGCATCGATCTCAAAGCACCGCTTATCAAGAACAACCACCACCAACAACAAACAATTTTGTGAGGGATTCAAATCAACCTCAAAACCCTCACCGCCAGGAACAACGAACAATTTATGTAAGTCATGGCATCGGCTCATGTTATTTGTTCATGCATTGCATGTCACATGTTTACAATAGCCTCCTCCGCCAGCAGTGAGGGATTCACTTGTGATAAATGTAAGGAATTAGTCAGGCTGATGGAGAAGGTTAATGAGTTAGAGACTCGCGATCCTAACGCTAGTAGAGGTCAGTGAGAAAGAGAAGCCGGTAGATACTGTTTCGATGCGAGTAGTACAGAGAGCAAGACACACACTTTGGTTCCGCTATAGAGCCCCTGCAGCAGGGCATTTGGGTGACGCCTCGGCGGCATACTGCTCAGCAAAGAGACACCACTCTCCCATTCCTGTTAGGGTTTCCAATAAATTCTCCCCACTCAGTGATACACCCACTGAGAATCATATTGAAAGAGCCCTTGTTATCGGTGATTCTATTGTAAGGAACGTGGAAATAGAGACTCCAGCCACTATTGTTAATTGCATTTCGGGGCCAGAGCGCCTGACATCAAATCAAATTTACAAGTGCTGGCTAATGCTAAACGTAGATTTTCTAAAATTGTTATCCATGTCGGCACTAATCGTATGTCCGGCTTCGCCAGTCGGAGATCACTAAAGATAATGTTAAAGAGGTGTGCAAATTTGCAAAAACGATGTCAGACACTGTAATATGCTCTGGTCCCTCCCTGCTCGACGTGGTGACGAGGTTTATAGTAGATTAGTGTCACTGAATGGCTGGATGTCTGAGTGGTGTCTGCAGAATAAAATAGGATTTATAGACAATTGGAAAAGTTTTTGGGGTAGACCTGACCTGCTAAAGAGAGACGGACTCCATCCCTCCAGGGAAGGTGCCGCCTCCTCTCTAGTAATTTGGCTCATAGACTTAATGATATTAATTGACTAACTGGGGCCCAGGTCAGAAGCAGACAAACTGGTTAATCCGAACGCCTGCTAGCTGCCATGAGACGCCACACAGGTCACATAAACTACAACACATAGAGACAGTATCACCTAGATATCTCATAGAGACTGTGTCTGTTCCCCTAACTACCAAACACAATACCCTCACTAAATCATTTAGAAAAAATTTGATTAAGGTCAAACTTGAACAAAACAAACAAATTAAAAATAAACATCATATAAAAATAGGGCTACTAAACATTAGATCTCTTGCTACCAAAGCACTAATTGTCAATGAAATGATTACAGATCATAGATTGGATGCGCTCTGTTTGACTGAAACCTGGCTTAAACCGGATGAATATATTAGTTTAAATGAATCTACTCCCCAGGTTATTGTTATAACATGAGCCTCGGCCTGAAGGGCCGAGGAGGAGGTGTTGCTACAATTTACAGTGAAGTTTTTGGTGTTACTCAGAGGACAGGATATAAATGTAAGTCTTTTGAACTAATAATGCTTAATGTGACACCGCCAAATACAAATATAAATAAAAATCTCTGTCGCCCTTACCCTTGCTACAGTGTATAGATCACCCGGCCTTATTCAGATTTCCTTAGTGAATTTTCACATTTTCTATCAGATCTTGTAGTTACTGTAGATAGAGCCTTAATTGTTGGTGACTTCAACATTCACATAGATAATGAAAATGATACATTGGGATTAGCATTTATCGATATTCTCAACTCTCTCGAGTCAGACAAAATGTAACAGGACCAACTCATCGCCATAATCATACGCTTAGATTTAATTCTTTCATATGGAGTTGATGTTGATAATATAGAAATTCTGCAGCAGAGCCGATGACATCTCGGATCATTGCCTCGCCTCTTGTATGCTGCGATCAGCTACTGTTACTCAATCTACACCACGCTTATCGCTTAGGTAGAACTATTCTTTCGACCACTAAAGATAGCTTCACTAATACTCTTCCAGATCTATCTCATATACTCAATAAACCGCAAAGCCCAGAAGAACTTGATGAAATAACAAAAATTTAAATGCAGTCTTCTAGCACCCTTGATGTTGTCGCTCCACTTCGATTAAAAAAATAAAAAAATAAGCCCTGCACCATGGTACAATGATCACACTCATGCTCTCAAGAGAGCAGCTCGGAAAATGGAGCTTATGTGGAAAAATACAAAATTAGAAGTATTTCAGGGTGCATGGAAGGATAGTGTCTGTAGCTACAAACATCGCACTAAAAGCTGCCAGGTCAGCATATTTTAGTAAACTCATAGAAAATAACCACAACAATCCTAGATGTTTATTCAGTACTGTGGCTAAATTGGTTAGGAATAAAGCCTCAACCTAACCAGATATTACGCCACACCTCAAGAGTAATGACTTCATGAATTTCTTTACAGATAAAATTGAAATAATCAGAAATAAAATTGGAATTATGCAATCATCTGTCATAGCACCTCAGAAATCAGAGCTCTACTAATTTCCCTCATGTGCATCTTCAATCCTTCGCTATCATAGGTCATGAAGAGCTAACAAAACTTATCGAAACATCAAAAGCCACAACTTGTTTGTTAGATCCAATACCAACTAAGCTCTTAAAAGAGGTATCTCCTGTAATATCAGAACCTCTTCTTAATATCATTAACTCCTCGCTATGCTTAGGACATGTCCCAAGAAACTTTAAAATGGCAATTATCAAACCGCTAATTAAGAAGCCACAACTTGATTCTGGAGAACTTGCTAATTATAGACCGATTTCAAATCTCCCGCTTATGTCAAAAATACTAGAAAGGGTAGTATCCTCCCAAATATGTTCATTTCTACAGAAAAATAGTATATATGAAGAATTTCAATCTGGATTTAGGCCTCATCACAGTACAGAGACTGCACTTATCAGAGTTACAAATGACTTGCTCTTATCATCTGATCAGTGCAGCATTTCTCTTCTAGTGCTTTTAGATCTTAGTGCTGCATTCTGACACCTATAGATCACTTACATTCTCTTGAATAGGCTGGAGAATTATGTTGGAATTTGTGGAGTGGCATTAGCATGGTTTAGGTCATATTTAGCAGACCGCTACCACTTTGTCTATGTAAATGAGGAATTGTCAAACCAAACAAAAGTAAAATATGGAGTGCCACAGGGATCAGTTTTAGGGCCTCTGCTTTTCTCCATGTATATGCTTCCCTGGGAGATATTATCAGAAATCGTGGAATAAGTTTCCACTGCTATGCTGACGATACACAACTTTATATTTCTTCAAAACCTGATGAGATTTCACAATTATCAAAATTAACAGAGTGTATCAATGAAATAAAAGATTGGATGGCCAGAAATTTCCTTCTACTCAATTCTGACAAAACAGAGGTTCTAATTATTGGACCAAAAAGCTCTAAAAATAAGCCACTAAAATATAATTTGACTCTAGATGGATGTACCATTACATCATCTTCAACAGCAAAGAACTTAGGTGTTATATTTGATACAAATCTGTCCTTTGAAAATCAAATTACAAATGTTTGTAGAACAGCATTCTTCCACCTAAGAAATATTGCTAAATTAAGGCACATGCTCTGGTTGCTGATGCCAAAAACTAATTCATGCTCATGACCTCAAGACTAGATTATTGTAATGCATTACTGGGAGGATGTCCAGCAAGATCAATAAATAAACTTCAATTGGTTCAAAATGCAGCAGCCAGAGTGCTGACGAGAACCAAGAAATATGATCATATTAGCCCCATTTTATCATCGCTACATTGGCTACCTGTTAAATTTCGTATTGATTTTAAAATTCTGTTATCTACGCATAAAGCTTTGAATGGTCTAGCTCCAGCAGTACTTAAGTGATCTTCTAACACGCTTATATTCCAACACGCTCATTAAGATCGCAAAATTCTGGCCTATTAATAGTTCCTAGAATATCAAAATCCACAAAAGGAGGAAGATCCTTTTCATATTTGGCTCCTAAACTATGGAATAATCTTCCCAAACACTGTTCGAGATGCAGACACACTCTCTCAGTTTAAGTCTAGACTAAAGACTCATCTATTTAGCCAGGCATACACCTAATTTATCCCACACTTAGGCTGCTTTAGTTGAGTCTGCCGGAACTAGAAACATTGAGCATGATCTCAAACTCTGCAATAAATTGAATGGCATCTACGCTTACATCTTTTATTTGTTTCCCTGTCTCAACCTCGACTCCTATCCTGAGGTCACCAGAACTCGACTGGATCCAGCACCATTCCTGCTTCATGTTGGACTCCACTGCTACATGTCGCTGAATGATGATGACTAAATGCGGTCGATTGATGGACTACGATCGTGAAATGGAATGCATAGACTAACTATTGCCCACAAAAGCCTTCGACGGGCCAATTGACAGGGACACTTGCATCTATGTGAACCTCTACAATTAATCTAGATGGACTTCAAAGACTTTGGTCATTAATCTTACAGTTCAAACACAATCGATTTTTACTCACTGATACCTTAACACTTAGTTTAATGATTTTAAAACATGATTTTACCTATACATAATTAATATTTACATTACATTCATAATGTTAGCCAGAGGGGAACTGGCCCCCACAGTGAGTCTGGTTTCTCCCAAGGTTATTTTTCTCCATTAATCTACATCTTATGGAGTTTTGTGTTCCTTGCCACAGTCGCCTACGGCTTGCTCACTGGGGTTATTAACTCTTTCCCCGCCAGCGTTTAAAAAAAAAAAAAAAGTTGCCAGCCACCGCCAGGGTTTTTGACGATTTCGCAAAACTTTAATGGCCCGCAGAATATTTAATTCCATGAATATATGAAGATGCTATATATCAAAATAAAGATCTGAGCCTCTGCTTTTAGGCAAATAAAAAACGATTTTATTTTATCTTCATTTGTTATTTTTAATGCCATTAAGGCATTAAAGGTAGGCTTTGTCAAAAACAACATTTCGGACAAAAAGCTGAGAAAAAGGCATTTCTATCTACATTTTGAGCTACATTCTCAAAACTCCACTTACGCTTAAGACGATCGCAGTCTGTTTCTTTGATCAAAGAGTTGCGCACTCTTTCAAAAACATGCGTATGGTCTTTCTTATCAGATTCCACCTAAAACACGGATACCAGGAAAATTCCGTTTGCGGAAGTTATAAACCCGAAAATTCGTTTGAAGGGAAAGAGTTAATATAATTATCATTTAATTATTTTTAAACCATTAAAATCAAATTTTGTCTAAATTACACAATGATGATTAATCGAATTTTATGGACGTTGCAGTTTTTGTCGTCTGTTAATGCTGATGTTCTGTGAAGCTGCTTTGAAACGATGTGTGTTGTGAAAGGCGCTATACAAATAAAATTGAATTGAATTGAATTGAATAATGTGGTTCTTGCTCTCGGTGGGGCGTATGGTGAGTTGTGTGTGAATCGTGGAGGGTAGCATTTACCCCCACATACAGAGTCTCCACGATATAATGCACAACGTGCCACGTGATAAGATGCATGGATTGAAGGTCTCAGAATCTGAGGCAACTAAGACTTGTCCTCCGCCACCCGGATTGAGGCATGTAACCGCGCCACCATGAGGACCTACTAAGTAGTGGGAATTGGGCATTCCAAATCTTGAGAAAAGGGGATAAAAAGGGGGGACCTTTGGGCGTGTTCCAACTATCGAGGGATCACACTTCAAGGAATACTCCAGAAGATTGTTGAACCTCGGATTTAGGAGAAACAATGCAGATCTGTCTCGAAGTTGGAACAGTGGATCAGCTTTATACTATAGCGTGGGTCCTAGAGGGGGCGTAGGAGTTTTCTCATCCAGTTTGCATATGTTTTGTGGACTTGGAGAAGTCAAATGACCCGTGTCCTCTGGGCTGTCCTGTGTGGGACGCTATGGGGAAAATGGCTACAGGGGCCGCAGATGCATGCATTTCGTTGCTGTTTAAATGTTGTGAGCGCTGTGTCCACTTTCTCAACATTAAGTCAAGCTTGTTCCTAGTGGGTGCTGGACTACGAAAGGGCTTTCGATTGTCACCGATCCTGTTCATGGTCTTCATGAGATGTGGACAGTTATCCCATCGATGTGTGCTACCTGGACGGCTTTCACGGTTTTGCACTGTATCCATGTTTATATCTGCATCTCCTGCTAAATGCGTTTAGATGTGCTCTATAAAATGGAAGCTCCTTTATGTGGATCACCCCTCCAGTCTGGCCCCCCCTCAAGCCCGGGCCCGGGACTAAAGGTCCAGTTGCCCCCCATTATCGGCGGCCATGCCTCCACTGCTTAATGGGGGGATTGTGGCCAAGTGTGAAACAGTTTGGATGAGGGTCCGCACCTTCAAGTCTGAGGCCATAGCTCTCTGCTGGAAATTGGGTGGATTGCCCTCTTCTGGTATGGAGCAAGCAGCTGCCCCAAGTGGAGGAGTTCAAGTATCTCAGGTCTTGTTCAAGAGTGAGGGAAAGTTGGAGCATGAGATCATTAGGCAGATCAGTGCAGCGGCAGCAGGAATGTGGTTGCTGTATCTTGGGGGTAAAGAGAATACTGAATCTGTGGGCAAAACTCTCATTTGACCAGTTGTTCCAACCCTCATCTATTGTCATGAGCTTTGGGTAGTGACTGAAAAATAAAACTGTGGATACAAGTATCCAAAATGAGCAGGGTGGCAGGGCTTATCCAAAGGGATAGGGTGCAGAGTTATAACGTCCAAAAGGGGCTTGTAGTAGAGCCACTGCTCCTCCGCATTGAAAGAAACCAGTTGAGGTAGTTCGGGCATCTGAGTAGAATGCATCCTGGGCATCTTCTGCAGAGGAGTTCTGGGCATCTCCAACTGGTAGGAGGCCCAGAACACACTGGAGAGATTATATCTCTCAGCTGGCCTGGGAACACCTTGGGATACCCCAGTGTGAGCTGGAGGATGTGGCCGGGAAAAAGTATGTATGGGCTGCTTTGCGTGGTCTGCTGCCACCATGATCCGGTCCCAGGTAAGTGATAGAAGATGGATGGATGTAGTATCCTGGCTGCTGTCAGATTGTCTGTTTAGTTGTATGTCTCTGATCTAAAAGAAGTCAACAACAAAACCACAATTTCACTGTCTATATGCAGCATTCTGATGCACCACACATGCATGATTATTTAAAGCAGGAAGTATGATAATAGAGCCATGTGTGTCACAAGAAATAGATCAGATGGAAATGATCACTTCCTGTATGTCTTCTCACATCAAGAATTTGTGAAATGATTTGAGAGACACACACAGTTTGTGGTTGTGGTTTCTCTCACAGAAGCAGATACTGAAGACAGTAACTCAAAACCTTGTGAGCTGCCTATTTAGACAACATTTTAAGGCATCATGTGTGCTCCGTTCTAAATGATCCATTCCTCTGGTCAAATTCAGGCCGTTTCACATGAATCTGAGACTGAGCTCAATGAATAAACAAATCCAAGATGCATGAAGTGACTCTTATAACTTTGGCTGCTCATTGGGAGCTTAAAGACATTAAAGATGTTATGCTTTGAAACATTCAGTTCTGTGAAAAGCACTGTACAGATAAAAATGAAATGAAAATTGTGTGGGTGATAATGATAAGTTCACGCAGAGCAGTTCTGATGTTAATCACACAGGAAGTGAGTTGAGAACTCTTAGAGGGGCATCACCCCACACACATACACACACCGCAAGACTAAAACAAACCCTTCGCACTACAGTCAAGTGAAGCGGGTAAGATATTTTACTGTCTGTCTGTCTGTATCAAATTCTGTTCACCATCTGTTACCTGAAAGTGTCAATTATGTTTGAGGTGTTGAAGTGTTTGCACTGGATGTCGTTTCTGCAGCAGCGGAGAAACCACAGTTGCGTTTACGATACTGGATAGAGCACACTCGCAGGACCCTCTTTAGATCCTCCAAACACCCGTTCAGTTCTCTCTTACTCTTAGTTCCTACAAGAACTCTTCGAGAAATGATCTGAGGCTTAAAGTGAAGTAGGGTCTTCTGAGGGTTCTGCCAGTGTGACAAACGTGCCTCAAGTATCTTAACTTTTACGTTAAGCCAAGAATTTAGCCAAGCCATTTCAAGAGAAAAATACATAATATAGAAATGTAGAAAGTGGAGACTGGGGCTAGTTGTCACAAGGGGAAGTTATCACAAGGCTAAATCATAAAGTTAAGTTAGTTTTATTTGTATAGTGCTTTTCACAAAACATGTCATTTCAAATCCGCTTTACATAAAATGATGCTGTAACTGAAAATCTGCTGTGATGTTTTAAAGTGCTTATTGTGCCATTTAAATGAATAACACTATTGAAAAGTCATTGTGTCGATGAGATTACGAGATAAACGTCCAAACACTGACATTCATTCAGACAAGATTCAGAAAGGTTTAGATGTACTCTTGAGACATAGAGCATCCGGAGAGTATTCACAGCGCTTCAGAAAATGGATTAAATTCATTATTTCCTCACAATTCTACAAGCAATATCCCATAATGACAATGTGAATGAAGTTTTTGAAATCTTTGCGAATTCATTAAAAGAAAATCTAAAAAAATCACGCGTACACACCCTTTGCTCAATACTTTTTTGAAGCACCTTTGGCACCAATTACAGCCTCAAGTCTTTTTGTGTATGATGCTACAAGCTTGGCACACCTATTTTTGGGCAGTTTCCCCATTCTTCTTTGCAGGACCTCTCAAGCTCCATCAGGTTGGATGGGGAGCGTCAGTGCACAGCCATTTTCAGATCTCTCCAGAGATGTTCAATCAGGTTCAAGTCTGGGCTCTGGCTGGGCCACTCAAGGACATTCCCAGAGTTGTCCCGTAGCCACTCCTTTGTTATCTTGGCTGTGTGCTTAGGGTCGATGTCCTGTTGGAAGATGAACCTTCACCCCAGTCTGAGGTCCAGGGCGCTCTGGAGCAGGTGTTCATCAAGGATG
This sequence comes from Xyrauchen texanus, assembly GCF_025860055.1. NCBI lineage: Eukaryota > Metazoa > Chordata > Actinopteri > Cypriniformes > Catostomidae > Xyrauchen > Xyrauchen texanus. Next base: position 45,197,839 of record NC_068294.1, read on the forward strand.
TCTCTGTACATTGCTGCATTCATCTTTCCCTCGATCCTGACTAGTCTCCCAGTTCCTGCCACTGAAAAACATCCCCACAGCATGATGCTGCCACCACCATGCTTCACTGTAGGGATGGGATTGTCCAGGTGATGAGCGGTGCCTGTTTCCTCCAGACATGACGCTTGCCATTCAGGCCAAAGAGTTCTTTTATTCCTCATGGTCTGAGAGTCCTTCAGGTGCCTTTTGGCAAACTCGGGTCGGGCTGTCATGTGCCTTTTACTGAGGAGTGGCTTCCGTCTGGCCGCTCTACCATACAGACCTGATTGGTGGAGTGCTGCAGAGATGGTTGTTCTTCTGGAAGGTTCTCCTCTCTCCACAGAGAAACGCTGGAGCTCTGTTAGAGTGACCATCGGGTTCTTGGTCACCTCCCTGACTAATGCCCTTCTCCCCCGATCGCTCAGTTTGGCCGGGCGGCTCTAGGAAGAGTCCTGGTGCTTTGGGACCTTCAATGCTGCAGAGATGTTTCTGTATCCTTCCCCAGATCTGTGCCTCCATACAATCCTGTCTCGGAGGTCTACAGACAATTCCTTGGACTTCATGGCTTGGTTTGTGCTCTGTTAACTGTGGGACCTTATATAGACAGGTGTGTGTGCCTTTCCAAATCATGTCCAATCAACTGAATGTATCACAGGTGGACTCCAATCAAGTTGTAGAAACATCTCAAGGATGATCAGTGGAAACAGGATGCACCTGAGCTCAATGTTGAGTGACATGTAAAAGGGGGTGAATACTTATGTACATGTGATTTTCTCGTTTTTTTATTTTAATAAATTTGCAAAGATTTTAAACAAACTTATTTCACGTTGTCATTATGGGGTATTTTTTGTAGAATTTTGAGGAAAATAATGAATTTAATATATTTTGTAATAAGGCTGTAACATAACAACAAAAGTGAAGCGCTGTGAATACTCTCCGGATGCGCCGTATGTGTCAGAGCATGTTGTCACATGTTTTATATCTCATAAATGTATACAATTTATTAATTGCAATACTTGTTGGCCTAAAAATATTTTTTGTATATTCTAGTATGTTACGTTTTCTGTTTTTGTTGTTTCATGAATTGATTTATCCCTGTCACCCCCTCAATGCTCACATGAAACCCACATCACTGGTTACTTACCCCGTATAGTGTGAAGATCAACACGTGTTCACTGAACTGCATCTTTCTTTCCTGTGACAATGTTCATACCTTTTTTTTTTTGTACAAAAAAAAGCGACTTACAAAACTAAATATAATTGTTGGCAATTATATTGACTTTCAGAAATAAATATTCACTGTAGTCTTCTAACACACACGTGCGCACACACACACACACACACACACACTCAAACACACACTCACGCACGCACGCACACTCACACACTCACTCACTCACACACACACACTCACTAACTCACTCGCGCACACACACTCAAACACACACACGCACGCACACTCACTCAACTCACGTACGCACACACACTCACTCACACACACACACACTCACGCTCACATGCACACGCGCTCACTCACACGCTCACATTCATGTACACACACACGCACGCACACACACACTCACACACATGCACACGCGCTCACACGTGCACACTCACACTCACGTACACACACTCACTCACTCACACACACGCACACTCACACTCACGTACACACACTCACTCACACACACGCACACTCACACATGCTCACACACGCTCACTCACACACACACTCACACACGCGCACACTCACACACGCGCACACACACACACGCACACACACTCACGCGCACACTCACACGTGCACACTCACACGCGCACACTCACACACACGCACACACACTCACGCGCACACTCACACACGCGCACACTCACACACATGCACACGCACACTCACACACATGTGCTCACACACTCTCACTCACATATGCGAACACTCACACATGTGCACACTCACACACGCACACACACACACACACACTCACACACTCTCTCTCACACACACACACACACACACACTCTCTCTCACACACACACACACACACACACACTCTCACACACACACACACACACGCACACTCTCACACACTCACACACACACACACACTCTCTCACACACACTCACACACGCGCACACTCACACACGCGCACACACACACACGCACACACACTCACGCGCACACTCACACGTGCACACTCACACGCGCACACTCACACACACGCACACACACTCACACACTCTCTCACACACACACACACACACACACTCTCTCACACACACGCACACACACGCACTCTCACACACTCACACGCACACTCACACACACGTGCTCACACACTCTCACACACTCACACGCACACTCACACACACACACACACACTCACACACTCTCTCTCACACACACACACACACACACACACTCTCTCACACACACGCACACACACGCACACTCTCACACACTCACACGCACACTCACACACACGTGCTCACACACTCTCACACACTCACACGCACACTCACACACACACACACTCACACACACGTGCTCACACACTCACTCACACGCACACTCAAACACACGCGACGCACACGCACACTCACACACACACACTCACATGCGCGCGCGCGCACACTCACACACACACACACACACACACACGTTATAAATAAATTCACGTTTGGATTTAAATGGTTATGATCTGGAGTTGGTTTAATTAGTCCGGTCGAGGAATCATTAACTCCACTGAAAGTCTTTGGGATGTGCTTGACGGACAGGTTCGAGTCTCCCGTCATCAACACAAGATAAATGCGACTCTGGATGGAAATAAATGTGATGCTGCACGAGGTTGTCGAAATAATGCCACAACAAACGAATGCACACCGTAATCAAAGCTGAAGGTGGTATTAATGACATCAGAACTCCCTGAATCACTCTTCATAGTTTAAGCACATCGGATGAAACTCGAGACCGGAATCTTTCGACTCAAGCAGAAGTCGTTTTTTCCGCTGTGATCAGCGCCATGTTGTTTGTTCACAAGTGTTAACCCTTTACTGAAAGCACAGAGTCTCCTGAACTGAGATCAGTCAGTTTCAATGAATTTAAATGATGTGTTGCATATAGAGAAGCCCAAATACATCATCCACACGTGTGTGTGTGTGTGTGTGTGTGTGTGTGTGTGTCGCGCGGGGTCACGCGACGTTAAGAACATATTTAAACATGTCAGTGAAGATCTGCCGTCAGAGATGATTCTTGTGTGACTATATTCACAATATTTCTGCACAATGTCAGATGAGGAAATGTTTGTGAAACCGGTTTCAAACAGTCATCATGTTTACAGTTCCGTTTAATAGTTCTGTTTAATAGTTCTGTTTAATAGTTCTGTTTAATAGTTCTGTTTAATAGTTCTGACAGTATTTTACACACTGAGTGAGCATTTGTGTGTTGCTATTATCTGCATTGTTTGTCAGAGTACTTCAAGAGTTTTACGGTTCAGACAGACAGACACTGAGTGTGTGAGGGTGTCTGTCTGTGTGTGTGAGTGTGTGTGTGTGAGTGTGTCTGTCTGTGAGTGTGTCTGTCTGTGTGTGTGATTATGTGTGTGTGTGAGTGTGTGTGTGTGTGTGTGTGATTATGTGTGTGTGTGAGTGTGTCTGTCTGTGTGTGTGTGTGTGTGAGTGTGTGTGTGATTATGTGTGTGTGTGAGTGTGTGTGTGTGTGTGTGTGTGAGTGTGTGTGTGTGTGAGTGTGTGTGTGTGTGTGTGAGTGTGTGTGTGTGAGTGTGTCTGTCTGTGTGTGTGAGTGTGTGTGTGTGAGTGAGTCTGTCTGTGTGTGTGAGTGTGTGTGTGTGTGAATGTGTCTGTCTGTGTGTGTGTGTGAGTGTGTGTGTGTGTGTGTGTGTGTGCGAGTGTGTGAGTGTGTCTGTCTGTGTGTGTGATTATGTGTGAGTGTGTGTGTGTGTGAGTGTGAGTGTGTGTGTGTATATATGTGTGTGTGTGTGTGTGTGTGCGAGTGTGTGAGTGTGTCTGTCTGTGTGTGTGATTATGTGTGAGTGTGTGTGTGTGTGAGTGTGAGTGTGTGTGTGTATATATGTGTGTGATTATGTGTGTGTGTGTGTGTGAGTG
>NC_068294.1:45206979-45211979 GCF_025860055.1 Xyrauchen texanus
TGCTCTTGACGATCTCCACAGAGGAGCCGTCGATGTTCAGCGGAGTGTGTTCAGAGTGAACAGCAGTGGACTGAGCACACAGCCCTGGGGGGCCCCAGTGCTCAGTGTGGTGGTGGTGGAGATGCTGTTCCCGATCCGGACTGACTGAGGTCTCCCAGTCAGGAAGTCCAGGATCCAGTTGCAGAGGGAGGTGTCCAGGCCCAGCAGGTTCAGCTTTCCAATCAGGTGCTGGGGAATGATTGTGTTGAATGCTGAGCTGAAATCTATGAACAGCATTCGAACGTATGAGTCCTTATTGTCTAGGTGGGTGAGGGCCAGATGGAGGGTTGTGGTGATGGCATCGATCCGTTGAGCGGTTTGAACGATCGCTAAACTGCAGTGGGTCTAGTGAGGGGGCAGCTGGGTCTTAATCTGCCTCATGACGAGCCTCTCGAAGCACTTCATGATGATGGGTGTAAGTGCGACGGGACGGTGGTCGTTGAGGCAGGACACTGAAGACTTCTTTGGCATGGGGATGATGGTGGTGGCCTTGAAGCACGTTGGAACGATGGCGATGCTCAGAGAGATGTTGAAGATGTCGGTAAGAACATCTGCTAGTTGGTCTGCACATCCTCTGAGCACTCTGCCAGGAATGTTGTCTGGTCCAGCAGCCTGGTCCAGCAGTTGTCTGGTCCAGCAGTGTGTGTGTGTGTGTGTGTGAGAGTGTGTGAGTGTGTGTGAGTGTATGAATGTGTGTGTGAGAGTGTGTGAGTGTGTGAGTGTGTGTGAGTGTGTGAGTGTGTGAGTTTGAGTGTGTGTGTCTGTGTGTGTGTGAGAGAGAGTGTGTGTGTGTGTGTGTGTGTGTGAGAGAGTGTGTGTGTGAGAGAGAGTGTGTGTGTGTGTGTGAGAGAGTGTGTGTGTGTGTGTGTGTGTGTGTGTGTGTGTGTGTGTGTGTGTGTGAGTTTGTGTGCGTGTTTTTGTGATTCTGAGGACAATTTTGTAAGTTATAAACTGGTAATCACAAGGTTATTATGCTATAAATGTGATTTATGAGGACATTTCTAGTCTCCCCATAATTCAAATCGCTTATAAATCATACTAAACAATGTTTTATTGAAAATGTAAAAATGCAGAAAGTTTTCTGTGAGGGTTAGGTTTAGGGGTTGTGTTAGGTTTAGGGGATAGAATATAAAGTTTGTACAGTATAAAAACCATTATGTCTATGGAAAGTCCCCATAAAACATGGAAACACTACATGTGTGTGTGTGTGTGTGTGTGTGTGTGTGTGTGTGTGAGTGTGTGTGTGTGTGTGTGTGTGTGTGTGAGTGTGTGTGTGTGTGTGTGTGTGTGTGTGTGTGTGTGTGTGAGTGTGTGTGTGTGTGTGTGTGTGTGTGTGTGTGTGTGTGTGTGTGTGTGTGTGTGTGTGTGTGTGTGTGTGTGTGTGTGTGTGTGTGTGTGTGTGTGTGTGTGTGTGTGTGTGTGTGTGTGTATGGTAATATGGGATGTAAAGTTCAAGTAACTTCTTGTTTAGTTTGTAAGTTTGTTAAGATAAGACTTGCGCTTCTTTAAATTGTTATTCAGGTTTTGTGTAATTGTGTGACGAGTGTTTTACGCTCTAATCTGTCGTTCTGAAACCTAAAACAGCATGAGGCGACAGGAAACCAAAGAAATCTTCATGCTAATATTAGTTTGTGATGACTTGTGCAGCTGCTGAAGCAGAAACCACAGAGATGTGATGGACTTATTGTGTTTTAACTCATATTTAACATCAATAATATGAACTAGTTGAATGTTTTGGCTTTAGTGACATTGAGAATGCTAGTCAACGTCTCTTTCAACAAAAATGGTTGATTTAGTTTTTCACGAGTTCGTTCTACCCCTTTCTATCCCTTTCTACCCCTGACCCTTATAATGAAACAGGATGTGTTTTGCTGCACTCTTTAAGTCTTCTATGAAAACACTTTCTTGGCATATAAATGAGTAACACCCTTCGTTCTAGTTCATGTTCTGTATCTGATGAAGGATGCACGTCACCTTTGGCTTGCTCAGAGTCTAAAGACAAATATTTTATTTTTAAGGTATAATCACATGTTTTATCAAACCGCTCAATGATGACTTAAAGGGGCACTGACCTACTTTTAAAAAAAAAAAAAAATTCTATTGGTTCCATGCAGCGAGTCAAATAGACACAACAGAAAATGCAAAATCAAACCACATGAAATCACAACTTTCCCCCCCAAACAAAATAAAACTGACAAAGTCACACAAATAGACAGTAAAACAGCAAAAAATATGTAGAAACCTAAAAGAAACTCTAGTCTCTCCCTTGCCCCTCCCCAAGAGCCTTCCAAACACTAGATAGCCGCCCCATTTCCTGATGTATAGATCCAGGATGCCTCGCCTTCTATATACCATCTCCTCAAATGCCACAACCTTGCCCAACTCGACACACCACTCAAGAAATGAGGGTGCATCAGTCCACCTCCATTCCCTGAGGATTGCCCGCTTGCCAATCATCACGCCGTTTGGAACCCAGCTCTCCATATATCCATCACCCATATCCAGGACCGCCCCATCCCCCAAAATACAGAGTGTGAGGCTAAATGAAATTTGAGTGTCCACTACGTCACACATAAAACTCTAAACCCTCAACCAAAATTATTGGATCTTAACACACCACCATCTTCTGATTGGCATTGCCAGCAGGTGGGCGTGTCTTTAAGACCAAGCCTATACAATCTAGAGGGGTCCAATAGAATCGATTTAAAATCTTGATTTACATAAGGCGCACCCTTGTGTCTCTAGATACAGACTTGATGTTTTTTAGGATCCTACCCCACACTCCAGGGAGGGGCTTTCTCAGGGGGAAGTGACCAATGAGCCAAATATCTGAGACCGAACGCATAATAATAAAACTAAATCTTGTGTAGGCCTTGCCCACCTTTGTCAATCGGACTATGCAGCTTACTGAAGTTTAGTCTGGGACATCGCTATGATATCAGATTGCTTAAAATAAGAGAGGGGGACATCAACAGGGAGAGACTGTAGCAGGAAGATGAATTTTAGAATACAATTCATTTTAATGACATTAACCTTCCCAATCATCAATAAATGTACTGAAGCACACCTGCCCACATCACTCGAAACTTTTTATTAAAGGGTCAAAATGAACTCAAACTAAATCACACAAGTTTGCTGGGAATAAAATGCCCAAATATTTACTGCCCTGTTTGGGCCACTGGAAGGTGCCGGCTGGAAGGCCGTTACTGGGCAGAACACTGTCAGAGCCAGAGCTTCAGATTTAGACCAATTAACTCTTTATCCTGAGAACTTAGGGAGGAATGAATAATTCTGTGGAGGAATAGATCTAATGGGGTCAGAGACGAATAATAAAATATAATCTGTGTAAAGTAAAAGCTAATGCGTCACACCTCCCGCCATCACCCCTGGAAAATCCTCCTCCTTTCTTATCGCAGCTGCTAATGGTGCCAGGACAAGACAGAACAATAATGGGGGAAGAGGGCAACCCTGCCGGTGCCCCTATCCAGAGTAAAATAATCTGAAATTAATATATTTGTATGTACCGGTGTCTATAAAGTAGCTTAAACCATCCAACAAAAGTATTCCTGAACCTGTATATTTCCAAAATCTTAAAAAGATAATCCCATTCTACCATATCAAACACCTTTTCGTTATCAAGTGAGATGCAGCGACCGGAGTCTGATCATTCGCCACTGATCACATGATATTGATGAAACTCCTGATGTTATCAGAAGAGCCCCGAATAAACCCCACCTGATCTATATGTGTAAGAGATGGCATAACTTGATGAATTTTTGGCAATATTTTAACATCTAGCTCGATCAGTGAAATTGGACAGTAATTCTTACACTCGCTTGGATCTTTGTCCTGTTTAAGAATCAGTCTGATCCGGGCTTGTGTCATGGTTGGCAGATGTTTTCCATTCTTTAATGATTCTGTATAAACTTCTAACAAAAGTGGAGCCAGTTCTGTAGCATAAGAGATAAAAAACTCAGCGGAGAAGCCATCTGGCCCCAGAGCCTCGCCTGTAGGTAAGGTCTTAATTACCTCGCCAAACTCCTCCATGTTAATCTCAGAATCAAGATATTTGTTTTGCTCAGTCGTCAGTTTAGGGAGTTCTAATGATTCCACAAAGTTTCTAATATCCTCATTAGTGGATGAAGACGTGTATATATGGCATTATATCTGTATTTACATTTATTCATTTGGCTTTTTATTACAAGTATTACATAGTTTCATTGGCAACAGAACAGCATTCAAAACAGATACGAGTGCAATTGTTTTCTTTTGTTTAGTTTTTTGTTGTGACTAGTTAATGCTCTTAGAAATTCTGCGTTTTAAGTAGGTTTTTGAAGACAGAGTGAGTCAGCTTCAGGGATGGAGTTGGGAAGGTCATTCCACCAACGTGGTATGAAAAATAAATCATATACATTTTGGCTGGGATTTCAATCGGGTCAATTCTCTGAGGCCATCAGACGGCATTTGGTGTTTCAGCTCTGCCTCGGCACTTTTAATATCCCCTTCCAACTCCAAGAGTTCTCGTGCTTTCAATTTTTGATGAATGAGGCATACTGTATGATCCGACCCCTAAGAACAGCCTTAAGTGCCTCCCAAGCCTCGCCCACAGAGGATACTGAGGACCAGTTGGTCTCCATATAAACATTGATTTCAGCCTTTAACATTTCTTGGAAATCAGGATTTAGCAAAAGGGAAACATTAAAGTACCAACTACTACCAGAGCGTGATCTGAGATTAAGATGTTTCCAATTGAGGAATCAACAACAGATGAAATGAGGGACTTGCATATATAAAATAATTTATTCTAGAATAAATCTTATGAACTAATGAAAATAATTTTTAGTCTCTATCAGATGGGTTTAAAAGTTTCTAAATATCTGTAAGACCAAGATTTTTACACAGTTTTGCTTCACTTTGATCAAGGACTGAATCCATCAATAGATTAAAGTCTCCTCCCAATA
>NC_068294.1:45216979-45266979 GCF_025860055.1 Xyrauchen texanus
GTTTGTCTTTCTGTCACTCTGTCTGTCTGTTTCTCGGTCTGTCTCTCTCTCTGCGCCTGTCTGTCTCTCTGTCTGTCGGTCTATCTATATATCTGTCTTTCTGTGTCACTCTGTCTGTCTGTTTCTCTGTCTATATCTATATCTGTCTGTCTGTCTGTCTTTCTGTCTGTCTGTATCTATATCTGTCTGTCTCTCTGTTTGTCTGTTTATCTGTCTGTCTGTCTATCTGTCTGTCTCTCTGTCTATCTGTCTTTCTGTCTGTCTGTTTCTCTGTCTGTATCTATATCGGTCACTCTGTCTGTATCTATATCTGTCTGTCTGTCTGTCTGTCTGTCTCTCTGTTTGTCTGTCTGTCACTCTGTCTGTCTGTCTATCTCTGTCGGTCTATCTGTATTTCTGTCTGTCACTCTGTCTGTATCTATATCTGTCTGTCTGTCTGTCTGTCTCTCTGTTTGTCTGTCTGTCACTCTGTCTGTCTGTCTATCTCTGTCGGTCTGTCTGTCTTTCTGTCTGTCACTCTGTCTGTCTGTCTCTCTGTTTGTATGTCTGTCTGTCTCTCTGTCTGTCTCTCTGTCGGTCTGTCTGTCTATCTGTCTTTCTGTCTGTCTGTCTGTCCATCAACACAGATCAGGTTATTTCATATGAGCTTTATTAGTATTTTGTATTAACAGACACATGTATATATATGTAATATGTAATATGCAGCTGTCATTCTCCTCAAAGTTCATATGTGTCTCTCTGCAGATGGGAAATTAGAGTTTGTGGGATCTCCTGACAGGGTAAACTCATGAACACACATTTTTATTCTATATTTAATCAAGTCAAATGCAAACTTGTGTATTATGAGATTATGACAAACATGAACTGATGATCATTCATTATCACAGATTAAACTGAAACCCCTGAAAGAGTTAATTTACTGTTAATGACTTTATATGATCAAATGAAATATTCTTGCTATATTTATTTCTATTTATTCTAAAATATTTTAATATATAATAATGCCGCTTATATTTTATACAGCAACACAAAAACAGGATATAGTGATGGACAACATCAATATAAATGCTAATATGTAAATTAATTGAAAGAATATGTGCTTTATGAATATGAGTAAATAAATGATTCAACAATCTATCACATTCTAATAATTGATCTAATGTAATTAAAATAAAACGTCTGCTTTACTACATTCATACTCCTGATTCTCACTGTCACATGTGAACATGACTGTATGTTTGTGCTTCTGATTATATTTGTGTGACTGAATGTCTTTCATTACAGCATTTCACATCTCCACAGAGGTAATGATCATCTATGAATCAATCAATATCAAAATATTGACATGTCAGTCATGATTAGGATTTCAATGTATATAGTGCAGTAGTTCTATGACATTAACAGTTATTTAAGTGATTATTTTTTTACTCATTTTGTTTTTGTGGTGAGCCGCAAGGATGGACACCTGTGGGAGAATAAGCAATCAGCAGGGAGAGATAAAGAGGAGCTGGAGTGCCAGTTTGAGAGAGACACACACACTGATGCACAGACACACACTGACACTGATGCACAGACACACACAGACACACACACTGACACTGATGCACAGACACACACTGACACACACACTGATGCACAGACACACACTGACACACACACTGACGCACAGACACACACTGACACTGATGCACTGACAGACACAGACACAGACACTCACAGTGATGCACTGACGCACACACAAAGACGCAGTGACGCACAGACACAAACACACACAGACGCAGTGACGCACAGATGCAGTGACGCACAGACACAAACACACACAGACGCAGTGACGCACAGACACAAACACACACAGACACAGTGACGCACAGATGCAGTGATGCACAGACACAAACACACACAGACGCAGTGACGCACAGATGCAGTGACGCACAGACACAAACACACACAGACGCAGTGACGCACTGATGCAGTGACGCACAGACACAAACACACACAGACGCAGTGACGCGCAGTGACACAGAGCCACAGTGAAGCACAGATGCAGTGACGCACAGACGAAGTGACGCACAGACACAAACACACACAGACACAGTGACACACTGACGCAGAGCCACAGTGACGCATAGACGCAGTGACGTACAGACACAGTGACGCACAGACGCATTGACAGACACACTGATGCACTGACAGACACAGACACTCAGAGTAATTCACTGACACACAGATGCACTGATGCACAGACACACACAGATGCATTGACGCACAGACACAAACACACACAGACACAGTGACGCACAGACGCAGTGATGCACAAACACACACAGACGCAGTGACGCACAGACACAAACTCACACAGACGTACTAACGCAGTGAGGCACAGACACAAACAGACGCAGTGATGCACAGAAACAGTGACGCACAGACCCTCAGACACAAACACACACACACAGAAGCACTGACGCAGTGACGCACAGATGCAGCGACGCACAGACGCATTGACGCACAGACAGAAACACACAGACGCAGTGACACACAGACAAAAACACACAGACGCAGTGACGCACAGACACAGTGACGCACAGACAAAAAACAGACATAGTGATGCACAGACACAAACACACACAGATGCAGTGACGCACAGACACAGTGACACAGACACAAACAGACGCAGTGATGCACAGACACACACAGACGCAGTGACGCACAGACACAAACACACACAGACTCAGTGACGCACAGATGCAGTGACGCACAGACACAAACACACACAGATGCACTGACACAGACCCACACAGAGACACTCAGACGCACTGATAGATACAGACACACAGACACTCACAGTGATGCACAGACGCATTGACAGACACACTGATGCACTGACAGACACAGACACTCACAGTAATTCACTGACACACAGATGCACTGATGCACAGACACAAACTCACACAGACGCACTGACCCAGTGACGCACAGACACAAACACACACAGATGCAGTGACGCACAGACACAAACACACACAGACGCAGTGACACACAGACAAGTGACACACAGACACAAACACACACAGATGCACTGACGCAGTGACGCAGAGACACAAACTCAAACAGACGCACAGATGCAGTGATGCACAGACACAAACACATAGATGCAGTGACGCAGTGATGCACAGAAACAGTGATGCACAGACACAGTGATGCACAGAAACAGTGACGCACAGACACAAACACGCAGTGACGCACAGACATAAACACACACAGATGCACTGACACAGACACACACAGAGACACTCAGACGCACTGATAGACACAGACACACAGACACTCACAGTGATGCACAGATGCAGTGATGCACAGATGTAGTGACGCACAGACACAAACACACAGACGCAGTGATGCACAGACATAAACACACACAGACGCAGTGACGCACAGATGTAGTGACGCACAGACACAAACACACACAGACGCAGTGACGCACAGATGTAGTGACGCACAGACACAAACACACACAGACGCAGTGACGCACAGATGTAGTGACGCACAGACACAAACACACACAGACGCAGTGACGCACAGATGTAGTGACGCACAGACACAAACACACACAGACGCAGTGACGCACAGATGTAGTGACGCACAGACACAAACACACACAGATGCACTAACGCAGTGAGGCACAGACACAAACACACATAGATGCAGTGACGCACAGATGCAGTGATGCACAGACACAAACACACACAGATGCACTGACGCAGTGATGCACAGACACAAACTCACACAGACGCAGTGAGGCACAGACACAAACACACATAGATGCAGTGATGCAGTGATGCACAGAAACAGTGATGCACAGATGCAGTGATGCACAGAAACAGTGACGCACAGACACAAACACGCAGTGACGCACAGACATAAACACACACAGAAGCACAGACACAGTGACGCTTAGACGCACAGACACAAACACACACAGAAGCACTGACGCAGTGATGCACAGATGTAGTGACACACAGACACAAACACACAGACGCAGTGACGCACAGACATAAACACACACAGACGCAGTGACACACAGATGTAGTGACGCAGACACAAACACACAGACGCAGTGACGCACAGACATAAACACACAGATGCAGTGACGCACAGATGTAGTGACGCACAGACACAAACACACAGACGCAGTGACGCACAGACATAAACACACACAGACGCAGTGACGCACAGACACAAACACACACAGACGCAGTGACGCACAGACACAAACACACACAGACACAGTGACGCACAGTCACAGTGACACAGACACAAACAGACGCAGTGACGCACAGACACAAACACACACAGACACAGTGACGCACAGTCACAGTGACACAGACACAAACAGACGCAGTGATGCACAGACACAAACACACACAGACGCAGTGACACACAGACACAAACACACACAGACACAGTGACGCACAGACACAGTGACACAGACACAAACAGACGCAGTGATGCACAGACACAAACACACACAGACGCACTCACGCAGTGATGCACAGACGTAGTGACGCACAGACGCAGTTACGCACAGACACAGTGACGCACAGACACAAACACACACAGACGCAAAGACACAGTGACGCACAGACACAAACACACACAGACGCAGTGACGCACAGACACAGTGACACAGACACAAACAGATGCAGTGATGCACAGACACAAACACACACAGACGCAGTGACGCACAGACACAGTGACAGACACAAACAGACGCAGTGATGCACAGACACAAACACACACAGACACACTGACGCAGTGATGCACAGACACAAACACACAGACGCAGTAACGCACAGACGCAGTGACGCACAGACACAAACAAACACAGACGCAGTGACACACAGACACAGTGACGCACAGACACAAACACACACAGACCCACAGACACACACACACAGACACAGTGACGCACAGACACAAACACACACATACACAGTGACGAACAGACACAAACACACACAGACGCAGTGACACACAGACACAGTGACGCACAGACACAAACACACACAGACACACACACAGTGACGCACAGACACACACAGACGCAGTGACGCACAGATGCAGTGACGCACAGACACACACAGACACACTGACATACAGCTCCAACGTCTCTCTCTCTCAAACTGGCACTCCGTTTCCTCTTTATCTCTCCCGGCTGATTGCTAATTCTCCCCCAGGTGTCCATCCTTACTGCTCATTTAAAGAACTTAAAAAGAATGTAATTGTGTTATTAATGTTAAAAACTTATATTCTGAAAATACAAAAGGTTTTGTCAAAGTTCAGAGGAAGAAAAGGCTGAAATATCTATTAATTTAACTTGTTTTTTACATGGTCAATTTAAAATTGTTATTGGTGCTACATTGTTTAATCCTCATGTCAACGTATTGGTAAACAGAAATCACATGTAAATGTCCTCGGATGTGTGTGTATGTGTATTGTTGTCTGCTTTCAGGCCAGTGAGATCTTTACCCAGAGATAAGTTGAGTTTACCACCTTTACCAGGACAAACCAGCACTGACCAGTTAAACCAGATCAACCAGTTTAATGTGTCTCCTCCATCCAGACCAGCACCAGTTTCCCCACAAACCAGAACCAACAAAAGCAACACACACACTTGGCCAGAGTGAGTGACACACACACACACACTCACATATATATATATATATACACACACACACACACAGTCATGTGATTTGTTTTGATGTTGTTTGTTTTTTCAGGTCATGTCCGATCGGAAGGGAGAATGTAAGTTAATTTGTATTTTTACTGAATTTTTTCATGTTTATTAAATTCAAGAAAGAGACCAAAAACAAAATAAAAGTATTGAAATATGAATGTTGAAATGGACGTGAAGACAGCAGCAGCATCTGTTCATCTGTAACATTTCCCCAAATCCACAGTTCATGTCCTCTCAATGTCCTCCTCAGGTTAGAAACAGACAATCCTCCACAAGTAAGTGATGCTGAAATGACATTTATAAGATGTGTCCGTCACACATGATGAATATTAATGTGTGTTTATGTGGCAGGTCAGTCGTCTCAGAGGTTTTCTCTGGATTTCGACTCTCCGGATCTGGACAGGTAAACAACAGTGACCGATTACCCCAAATAATAACAAATATAAAGTTCAAGTAAAAACTAAACCGCAACAGTTGTCATGTGATCTCCTCAATCTCAGCCGGAGTCAGAGATGATCTCTTTAATGATGATTATGTCATTTAAAGCTCATATTCAAGTGATCGCTGTTCCATAAAACATTGACATTTTTATCTGAAAATTGTTACTATAGCAACACGCTTATTAATAATTATCATGCCGAAGATACATGTTGAACTGTGTTCAATGGAGCAATCAATATCATTAGTTACTTTAAATACTGTCCTTTTATTTCCAACATAGTCACTGAGTAAAAACAACATGTGTGTGTGTGTGTGTTCGTTTGACCCTGCAGTGAGTGTGAGAGAGAACGCAGCTCGTCTGGTAAGAATTCATATGAACAGCGTCACAATCCAAATTCAAGATTCATGAGATCTGTGATGTCACGCTAGAACTGTCTGGATTTATATGTTGTATAGGGCAGTGGTGGCTCAGCGGTTAAGGCTCTGGGTTACTGATCAGAAGGTCGTGGGTTCAAGCCCCAACACCACCAAGACACCACTGTTGGGCCCTTGAGCAAGGCCCTTGAACCTATCTGCTCCAGGGGCGCCGTATCATGGCTGACCCTGCACTCTGACCCCAGCTTAGCTGGGTTATGTGAAAAATAAATAATTTCACCATGTATATGCAGAAATGTATGTATAATGTGTGACAATTGGTCAAATTAATTAATTAATTATTAATTATTACAGATACACATTTAAAGATTCAGCAGCATCATGAGTGGCCACAAGCTAAAGGAGACACAAACCAAAGCAGTTACACCAATCACAGTAAACCTGCACAGGTACAACACACACACATTGACACACACTCTCTCTCACACACACACACACACACTCACACACACTCTCATAACTCACACACACACACTCTCATAACTCACACACACTCACACACTCTCATAACTCACACACACACACACACACACTCTCATAACCCACATACACTCACTGACACACTCACACACACACACACACACACACACACACTCTCATAACCCACTCACATAACTCACACACACACACATACACTCACTGACACACTCACACTCACTCACACACACTCTCACACACACACACACACACACTCACATAACTCACACACACATACACTCACTGACACACTCACACTCACTCACACACACTCTCTCTCACACACACACACACACACACACACACACTCAATAGTCAACATGAAATCATAATTGTTTGTTTTCTTTATGAAATATATTTCTTGTGTTTTATGAATGATTTATTAGATCATCATCAGTCATAGAAACATCATTCTCCTGGAGTTACGGATGAAGGATATATTATAATACAGAATGCATTTGCATGTTTCTCAATTATTGCTTTTATTGTTTTATATACGGCAGGAGTTTGTTTCAGCTGCCTTGTTACTTATAGACAAAGAGTTGCTGTCAGTCACATGTCCTCTGTATTTGGACACACCCCCTTTCCAGTATATTCCACAGTACATGTTTGTATCCCCGAGGAGGTTAATCATCAACAGCAGATCAAGAATAAAAGCTCT
The DNA here is from genome assembly GCF_025860055.1 of Xyrauchen texanus. Taxonomy (NCBI): domain Eukaryota; kingdom Metazoa; phylum Chordata; class Actinopteri; order Cypriniformes; family Catostomidae; genus Xyrauchen; species Xyrauchen texanus. Next base: position 45,224,728 of record NC_068294.1, read on the forward strand.
CATATGAGAAATAATGAAGTTTGAATTGTTGTGTTGTTCAGGGGTTGGCAGAGCAGAACTGGTATGTTGGCACAGTTAGTCGTGTGGAAGCAGAACATGCGCTTCACCTGGTCAATCAGGTAAACAAACACACCTTTCAACATTATTTTGGAATCTGAAACTTTTCATCAGGCTTTCAATATTAAACAAATCCATTCAAAAATACTCATTATTGCATGTTTACAATGATGATCATCTAAACAAAGAGTGAAACAAACATTTTAATATTATTGTGTGAAAATAATTTCTAGCAATTTGTCAAACTTTGACTGTTCATAGTTGCAGCGTCGTTTCCAGCACACCAGTCGTTAATAAAGTTCTGTCAAAAGTGTCTTTGAACAGCATGAAATATGACACAAAACTAAGATCAAGGCTAATATCAGTTTTTATCGCCACCATTTCCAATCAAGCTGTTATTTTGCCCCAAAAAAAAGAAATTAAAAATATAATTTAATTTAAAATAAATTTGATTTAGAAAGATAAAAAAGGTTGAAAATGGGTGTCTGTGTATCTCAGCGAGTATTGACGCTGACTATCACACCTGGAGTCGTGAGATTGAATCCAGGGTGTGCTGAGTGACTCCAGCCAGGTCTCCTTAGCAACCAAATTGGCCCGGTTGCTAGGGAGGGTAGAGTCACATGGGGTAACCAAATTGGGCCTGTTGCTAGGGAGGGTAGAGTCACATGGGGTAAACAAATTGTCCCGGTTGCTAGGGAGGGTAGAGTCACATGGGGTAACCAAATTGTCCCGGTTGCTAGGGAGGGTAGAGTCACATGGGGTAACCAAATTGGCCCGGTTGCTAGGGAGGGTAGAGTCACATGGGGTAACCAAATTGTCCAGTTGCTAGGGAGGGTAGAGTCACATGGGGTGACCAAATTGGGCCGGTTGCTAGGGAGGGTAGAGTCACATGGGGTAACCAAATTGGGCCAGTTGCTAGGGAGGGTAGAGTCACATGGGGTAACCAAATTGGGCCGGTTGCTAAGGAGGGTAGAGTCACATGGGGTAACCAAATTGGGCCGGTTGCTAAGGAGGGTAGAGTCACATGGGGTAACCAAATTGGCCCGGTTGCTAGGGAGGGTAGAGTCACATGGGGTAACCTCCTCGTGGTGGTGATTAGTGGTTCTCTCAATGGGGCGTGTGGTGAGTTGTGTGTGGATCGTGGAGAGTAGCATGAGCCTCCACATGCTGTGAGTCTCCGCGGTGTCATGCACAACAAGTCACGTGATCAGATGCGCGGATTGACGGTCTCAGACGCGGAGGCAACTGAGATTCATCCTCCGCCACCCGGATTGAGGCGAGTGACCGCCCCACCACGAGAACTGACTAAGTAATGGGAATTGGGCGTTCCAAAAATTGGGGAGAAAAAGGGATAAAAAAAAAAGAAAAAAACTAAAATAATTTAATTTCCATCAGCGTCATTTCCAGCACAGAATTCTATTAAACACGACAGGATTTGAGATGTGCTGCAAATTACACAAAATTACATAAATCTCCTGTGAATAATAGTCGACAGAATGATTTACTTTCATCACATCCTCAGTGGGTCAGAAGTTTACACACACTTTGTCAGTATGTGGCAGCATTGCCTTTGAAAGAGTTTAACTTGGGTCAAATGTTTTGGGGATCCTTCCACAAGCGTCTCTCAATAAGTTGCTGGAATTTTGTCCCATTCCTCCAGACAGAACTGGAGTAACTGAGTCAGTTTGTCGGCCTCCTTGCTCGCGCACACTTTTTCAGTTCTGCCAAAAATCAGATTGAGGTCAGGACTTTGTGACCGCTCCAATATCTTGACTACCGCTCCAATATCTTGACTACCGCTCCAATATCTTGACTTTGTTGACATTAAGCCATTTAACCACAACTCTGGAGGTGTGCTTGGGGTCACTGTCCATTTGGAAGATTCATTTGTGACGAGCTTTAACTTCCTGTCTGATGTCTTAAGATGTTGCTTCAATATATCCACATAATGTTCCTTCCTCATGATGTCATCATCTATTTAGTGAAGTGCACCCGTCCCTCCTGCAGCACCCCCACAACATGATGCTGCACCCCCATGCTTCACGGTTGGGATGCTGTTCTTCATCCTTTTCCCTCCAAATATAACGATGGTCATTATGGCCAAACAGTTCAATATGTGTTTCATCAGATCAGAGGACATTTCTCCTAAAGTCAGATCTTTGTCCCCATGTGCACTTGCAAACTGTATTCTGGCTTGTTTATGGTGGTTTTGGAGCAGCGGCTTCTTCCTTGCTGAGCACCTTTCAGGTGATGTCCATATAGGACTGGTTTTGCTGTGGATCTAGATACTCGTCCACCTGTTTCCTCCAGCATCTCCACAAGGTCCTTTGCTGTTGTTCTGGGATTGATTTGCACTTTTCACACAAACTACGTTCATCTCTAGGAGACAGAATGCGTCTCATTCCTGAGCGGTGTGTTGACTGTGTGGTCACATGGTGTTTATACTTGTGTACTATTGTTTGTACAGATGAACGTGGCACCTTCAGGTGTTTGGAAACTGCTCCCAGTGAGGAATCAGACTTGTGGAGGTCCACAATGTTTTTCTGAGGTTTTGTCTGACTTCTTTTGATTTTCCCATGATGTCAAACAAAGAGGCACTGAGTTTAAAAGGCCATAAATACATCCACAGGTACACCTCCAATCAGAAGCTAATTGGCTAATTGTCTAAAGATTAGCTGCTTAAAGGCACAGTTAAATTGGTGAATGTAAAGTTCTGACCCACTGGAATTGTGATTATAGTCAATTAAAAGTGAAACAATCGGTCTGTAAACCATTGTTGGAAAATGTACCCATGTCATGCACAAAGTAGATGTCCTAAACAACTCGCCAAAACTATAGTTTGCTAATATTCAATCTGTGGATTGGTTAAAAAATTTTTTTAATGACTTCAACCTAATTTTATGAAAACTTCAAGACTTCAACTGTAGATGTTGTTTGTGTTTATATGAAACACTGAGAGAACAATCTGCTGACGTTTGTAAACAGGAAGGAGCATTTCTGGTGCGCGACTGTTCCAAGAACACTACCCATGAGCCCTTCGTCCTCGCTCTGTTCTACGACAAAAGAGTTTTCAACATTCAGATCCGTTTCAGCGACGAGACGAGTAAATACACCTTGGGAACTGGACTCCGAACCAACGACGTGAGTAACCGCACCACACACACACCTGCAGCGACGAAGAGACGAGTCTGATGTGTTGTCTTCTGTCTTTCAGAGGTTTGATTCAGTGACTGACATCATCAAGTTCCATTCCATATTTCCCATCATCCTCATCGACGGACGCAAAACATCAACAGCAGCAGCCACTGAAAGGAAACAGTGTGTTCTCATGTACCCCATCTCAAAGCAGGACATTATAGAGCTGTTGAATTAAACCACATCCACGAATATAAAGACTTCAAAGACTTTTAATGATGTTTGATTGGTACAGACTCAAATGTACAGAACACTTTACAGCTGAAAGACATCGGATGTAAAATAAATCAATTATTCGATAATGTCATTGTCCAAATAATCATATAAAAACAGGGGCCGGTTGCATAAACACAGCCATTAACTTAAGACTGCATCTAACAATTAGTTTGACTAGCTGAAGACGCCATAGAAAGGCTGTTGCATAAAACAAGCTCACAGTTGTCTTTAGTAAGACAGTCTGATTTGCATTGCATTGTGGGAAAAATAAGACACTGAACAGCTTAAAAAAAATGGCCGACAGTGGACGCTCAATACATTTTTTATTCACCGAGAATATTTGCTTATTAGAGGACTACAATGCTTCAAAATGTATTTTAATGAACACATTTAGTGATTTAACCCAAATAATTTAAAACACAACATTTTGTTACCATTTCTGAAGTCAAAGTCTTCAACCAAGTGTCAACTCGCGCCCCTTTCAGCCCCCACTGGCTCAGCTGAATGTAAACAAAGGTTAGCCTGAGGTGTGCTGTCTTACATTTTGGTCTTTAATTAGACTGATCAAAGTTTTTATGCAACTGACTGAAAAAATTAAGACCAACATTTTAGACGACTAACTAGTTAGACTAGTCTAAAACAGTTTTATGCAACCGGCCCCAGATATGCTTCTGATTTAAGACAATGTACGGTGTATTTTATGTTCATCTAAAACCCAAACACATTCTGAACAGCTCTGTTTTCCACAGGCACATGCCAGTAACAGCACATGTTATAAGAGAAATGTTTAATAGTGTGATCATTTGAGGTAGACTTAAAGGATGTTAAAAGATCAATCAGTTTAGTGACTGCATGCTTTACAGCAGATCCGCTGTTCTGCAGTGATATACTCCATACATAATAAAAAAAACAAAAACATCATCCGAAGATTGAATTTCACAAAACACAGAGTGCACAGGAGTATTGGTGGATTCATCCATTCAGGAGAAATTGAAGATCTCGAGAAACGTTCTGAAAAGATCCATATGAACACCAATTCTCCCGTTATATGGTAGAGCAGGTCAGGGGTGGCAAAGTCAGATCCCTGTACCCTCGAGGGACCCACTCTTCATTTATATTATATATATGTATATACAGTATATTAGGCATGTAACGACACACATATATCACGATATAATGCAATACGAGCACTCACAAATGCTTCTCTCAAGCTTCTTCAAGGATTCGACATAAATGCATTTTAAATCATAAATGCCACAAAAGTGTCTGACATTGGCAACAACAGCGGACCAGAGAACACTCATATGAACTCACATTGTTCTTGAGAAAATATGTTTGTTGTTTATATTTGTATAGCACTATTCACAACACATCGTTTAAAGCAGCTTTATAGAAAACCATGCCTAGTGTGTCTGAAAGCCCCAGAGAACCAGCGGGAGGAACAGAACTGGAGAGGAACCTGACCTCAGGTTTTATGATATATGTACAGAATTCAGTATTATATAGCAGCTTGAGCTAAACCGATCGGCACACCTTATGTTTTTTTTGCCATCTTCCCCGGTTTCACTCTGCATGTCAACTTTACTGCTAACCGCTATTACCGGTTTATAACGTGCACAAGTGTTGTTCTCAAAGCTGTTTACATTTTGATGTGACACTGTTCAACTTACTGCTGCTGTTTCTGCCTCACAAATCCACCAATTTTCATGGTGATGTCGGCGTGAATAAAATGACGTTTGATGTACTGTAGCACCAGGACATGACATTGTTTGGCAAATTCGACAAGCTGAACCGCTACAGATGCCGTTTGCCATCGATGTTCTCGCCTATGTACTGTAAGTGTGTCTCCGGGGAGGAGACTGTTCCTCTAAATGTTGCACTGCTTGGTTTTAATTACACTATAATGTGTTTATGTACCATACGATACATATGGTATTGAATCTCTAGCGTTATATCGTACGACACAATGCCATACAATATTTTTTACACCCCTAATATATACAGCTCTTAAAAGAAATTAAGAAACCACTCCAGGAGTCTGAGTATCTCAACGAGTATTGATGCTGACTATCACACCTGGAGTCGCGAGTTTGTATCCAGGGCGTGCTGAGTGACTCCAGTCAGGTCTCCTTAGCAACCAAATTAGCCCGGTTGCTAGGGAGGGTAGTCACATGGGGTAACCTCCTCGTGGTCGCTATAATGTGGTTCTCGCTCTCGGTGGGGCGTGTGGTGAGTGACTCCAGCCAGGTCTCCTTAGCAACCAAATTGGGCCGGTTGCTAAGGAGGGTAGAGTCACATGGGGTAACCTCCTCGTGGTTGCTATAATGTGGTTCTCGCTCTCGGTGGGGCGTGTGGTGAGTTGTGCGTGGATGATGTGGAGAATAGCGTGAATCCTCCACAAGCGCTACGTCTCCATGGTAACGCGCGGTCACAAGTCACGTGATAAGATGCGCGGATTGACGGTCTCAGACGCGGAGGCAACTGAGTCCACCACCCAGATTGAGGTGAGTCACTACGCCACCACGAGGACTTAGAGCACATTGCGAATTGGGCGTCACAAATTGGGAGAAAATAAAAAACATGTATGGCCGCCATTCCAATCCAGTATCTGTTGAATTTCCAACACATCTCGTTCTATGTAATGAGGTACTGATTAGGTGACCTGAACCAAATCTTATTACACTGCTGTCGTCACCACTATCTTCTTGCAATAAGACCAGCTGGATGGCAAAAACAGTGCTTGTTGTACCTCAAAAGTAATTGGAATCAAAAATATCTATTGACCATGCCAAAAGAGTTGAAAAGAAAAGTTTCAGTTCTGACGGTTACAGTAAACATCAGGTTGCTTCCATCCTCAACATGTCAAAGATGGCACATGTTGGGTACAACAAAGCTTTAGACTGGCAGAGGGTGAAATCGACTCTCCACTGACCAACTCATTCTAATGTCACTACCATAGGATGACATCAAGTGACCTCCAACAAGAATGGCTAACGGCAGCTGGGGTGAAGTGCACGGCGAGGACGATTCGAAACAGGCTACTAGGGGCAGTACTGAAATCGTGCAAAGCTTGAAAAAAGCTCTTCATCAATGAGAAGCAAAGAAGAGTCCGGCTGAGGTGTGCAAAAGACCATAAGTGCTGGACCGTAGAGGACTGGAGTAAGCTCATCTTCTCTGATGAGTCCAATTTTCAGCTTTGCCCAACACCTGGTCATCTAACGGTTAGACGGAGACCTGGAGAGGCCCTCAAGCTGCAGTGTCTTGCACCCACTGTGAGATTTAGTGGAGGATCGTGATGATCTGTGGTGCTACAGCAAGGCTAGAATGGGGCAGATTCGTCTCTGTGAAGGACGCATGAATCAAGTCACGTAGAAGGTTATCCTGGAAGAAAACTTGCTTCCTTCTGCTCTGGCAATGTCCCCAACTCTGAGGATTGGTTTCACCAGCAGGGCAATGCTCCATGCCACACGGCGGGTCAATCAAGGTGTGGATGCAGGACCACCGGATCAAGACCCTGTCATGGCCATCCCAATCTCCAGACCTGAACCCCATTGAACACCTCTGGAATGTGATCAAGAGGAAGATGGATGCCCACAAGGATGCCCACAAGCCATCAAAACAAATGCTCTAAATGACAATATTTTTATTTGGAATTTGGCAGAAATGTTGTCAGTACTTTATAGAATAAAGCAACATTTTAAATTTTACTCAAAACACACACAAACTGATACTTTTGCAGTGGTCTCTTAATTTTGTCAAGAGCTGTATTTATAATTATAACTTAACATTTTTATATTAAGAATGTTGGAATGAAATGAAAACTCCCTCATCATTTACTCACCCTCATGCCATCCCAGATGTGTATGACTTTCTTTCTTCTGCAGAACACAAATGATGATTTAGAAAACATTATCTCAGCTCTGAGGATATCAATATATAAGTCCTCTGCTTTTTTTTATACTGTAAAGTTCTGATGTGAACTTAACAGGCGCCACATGCGACTTACGGATGTGAAAGTGGAGATTTATAGTAAGAAAGCACTTAAATATTGATCTGTTCCTCACCCACACCTATCATATCACTTCTGAAGACATGGATTAAACCACTGGAGTCGTATGGATTACTTTTATGCTGCATTTCTGTGCTTTTTTCGGAGCTTCAAAGTTATGGTCACCATTCAATTGCATTGTTTGGACCAACAGAGCTGAAATATTCTTCTAAAAATCTTTGTGTTCCCCACTGCTGATCCAACATCTTTCCTGCCCCCACTCCAGACCCCGCCTTTAACCCATCGCCAGTCCTGACCCCACTTTTAACCCGCCACCAGTCCTGACCCCGCCTTTAACCCGCCACCAGTCCTGACCCCGCCTTTAACCCGCCAACAGTCCTGACCCCACCTCTAACCCATCGCCAGTCCTGACCCCACCGTTAACCCGCCACCAGTCCTGACCCCGCCTCTAACCCATCGCCAGTCCTGACCCCACCTTTAACCCACCGCCGGTCCTGACCCCGCCTTTAACCCGCCACCAGTCCTGACCCCGCCTCTAACCCATCGCCAGTCCTGACCCCACCGTTAACCCGCCACCAGTCCTGACCCCGCCTCTAACCCATCGCCAGTCCTGACCCCGCCTTTAACCCGCTCCTACTCCAGACCCCGCCTTTAACCCGCTCCCACTCCTGACCCCTCCTCTAACCAGCACCCACTCCAGATCATGCCTCAAGGCAGTGCGTGGTACTTTTTCCTGTTCTTTCCAGGAAAATATTTCCAAATGTGTTTTTCATTGCAGTGGTCAAATGAGAAAGACGGCTCAAGAGTTATTTTACAAAAATATTTAATGTTAAAACGGTCAATAAAGTTATCTGTATACCCAACTAGTTGACAAACATCATAGCTAAAATGTACTTTGTCTAATTGTATACTATGTGATGAAATCTTGATTCAACGCTGATCTAACAACGTTCACCTAAAAAGGGATCTAAAATGAGTCTAATTTTGCATTAAACTTTTAAATGATCTGATTCAGTCTGAGCTCTCATCTCGAGCTTGAACTCATATCTCAATTTCTGAATTCACACTGTCCCAAGAAACTTCAACAGACACGACTGTTTGATCAGTGAGTTAATCCTGTTGGAGTTTGTTGTAGTAGTGTGGCAATGACAGATAAGCTTCTCAAAATCCAACAGCCTACTTTAGATTGTTGGTGTTCGTTGGGGCAGTGTTAACTGGTCTTAAGAAAGGTGGGTTACATTCAGACAACCAGACGTAAAGGGATGGCAATAACAGTTTTTAGAGTTTTCCAGTGATAACGACATTCTTTCTTGGAAAGAATTTAAAACAAAAACACAAAAATTGAATACTTTACTGGCATTTAAATACCTTCAAATGTACAAAAGTAGGTTTTAAAATGACACTGTTTTAAAAGCTGCTACAAGTATGAAACATCAATCAATGCTAGAAAGGAAAGTGGCGAAGTGATGTTCACATGAGCAGTTTTTCTGTGACCCCTCTCAGAACGAACTCAATGACTTCATACTTCTGTCCCTTAACTTTCTTTAGTTTCATCTTGAAAGATGGCTGTTTGCTTGCTGGTTCTCCTGTTTGTTCCTGCATTTGAGGAGCTGAGCTTATCCACTTAAAGTTCTTCAGTGTTTGGACACCAACACTGGCCATCTGAACGGAAGGATTTGGATGATTCAGAACCACAACAGGTTGGTTTGGGCCAGGAAGCTTGACGTGCTGATCTTCTTTCAGAGGAGTTAACCTCAGTTCCTGACCTTTAGTCAAACAATTATGGCAACCCATCACAACCGACGATGACATGCATTTAATTGTTTTCCATTTTCCCTTTTTATGTTTCTTACGTGGAGGTCCATCGTGGTCTTGGTTCTTCTTTTCACTTCCAGGAAGATCCCGCTTTATTATCAGCTTGATGGCTCCTTCAGGACCGCTGGACATGTTCTTCTCGCTTAAGATGCAGCAGAGAACAGGTCGTGCCGTCAAACTCTGATCCTGTGTCTGCACCTCTGGTTTCTTGGAGGTTTCTAACTGTGAACTGGGAATTCTCACCAAAGCTACTTTTGGATACATGCGGGAAGAGTGGGAACTACATTGTTGGCCATCAAAGTCACTCCTAAATTCAAAACGTACCTTGTCTTGATCTGAAATGTTGTCATTGCTCTGCTTTGGCATAACTGATGTTCGAGCAACTGTCAAAGGACTCCTTTGCAAATCATTTGCCGTTTCTTTCAAATCACTGGTGTTTAGATTGGAACATTTCTCAAACTTGGCCCCTGCTTTTCCAAGTACTAGTTTCTCTTCACTACGAGTCTGAAATATCATAGCTTCTTCAATACACATTTGTTCTGCCTTTGTTTCTTTGAGCCCCAACACATCAACTTTGTATTTCTCCTCTATTTTGTCCTCCTTTTTAATCATAAAACTACAGACAACTGATTGTTCTGAGGTCTTTACATAATCCTTGGAATCTTTTGCTCCTATCAGTACACATTCAGGATCTGAAAGCACTTTGAACTCTCCCTGTAGCTTGATTACAGGTCTGTTTGTTTGCAAGGTCCTGCTGAGATGTTCTGGCATGGATTGAGATATACTGTGAGTTGATGCAGGTGTAGGACAGAGAGAATAAACTGATGAGATCACAGGAAGGCCTTCAGAACTCAATTCTGTACCCTCAAGCATGACAATGTCATGAAGTGCAGGTTGAAGTGAGGGTTTTAACACAGTGCCGTTGGGTTTCAGGTTCTGCTTGTTCAGGCTTTGGGCTGCTGTTCCTGAAGAACACTGAGGTTTGTATAGAGGATGAACTGTTTTTGTGGTGCTCTGAATAGCAGTGCTTGCTAAAGGTGGCTGCTGTTTTGCCTTGTGAGATGTTAAAGACTTTGAAGGACTGACTGTACACCCTGCGGAAGCAGCAACTTGACATTTGAATGAAAGCTTGCCTGCATTAATGACTGGCGAAGGCCCATTCACACTGCTCCTTGGGTCTTGTGGAAGTCCGTTGGGTGGGATCATCCGTAGCTCCAGCTCTCGAGTCCCGTTGACATTTTTCACTTCAACTAATTCAACCAAACAGCCCGCAGGAATATTGATCTCCTCTGGGCAGGATACAGTCAAGGGCTTGTTGTGTTGAATCGGCTGGTTTAAAGGTGCTAACAATTCCACTTGTACGTTGGATAGATGACTTGACTTCTCAGCTGATGATCCTAATTTTGGCTGATTGCTGTTTTCCGCAGTTTGTGCCTTCTGTATGGAGGGCAATGGACCTCTTTCAGAAGATTTGATTGGACCGTTAGGAAGTCCTGCAGCCAAACTCACTTTCTGTACCGTCAGAACGTTTGTCCCCATTGTGGCCCTCTGATCAGTTTGAACATTGTGGACTGGAACGTTCCTCTGGGATAATGCTCCCATTGGCGTATTGAGAAGCGGTCTGAGAGGGGTGTTCACTTCAGCAGGCAATCTCACCTTGACTCTGGGAACAAACTTTGATTGGATTACCTTTTCTGGAACAACAACCCTTTGGCTTTGCAGAACTACTTCTGTACCGCCAATGTGAATTCTTGGGAATGCAGCTTTCTGAATGGGCTTTTCTGCAACTGTTTTTGTACTTTGGCCATTTCCACTGAGCACCGCATTTGATAGATTGCCATTTTCCTCTCGTGATCTTAGAACCACTTGCAAAGAGTTGTTGACCAAGTGACTTATACTAGGAACAGAACCTGTGAACTGTGACTTAGCAACAGGTATGAAAGGTGTTGTGTTGGTGACGCACTGCATTGACGTACTACAGGTCATACGGGCCCGTTTACTGCTGGTTTGGCTCACAGTTTTGCCAATGACAGATGCTGTTTTGCCTCTAGGTTGACTTCCACTAGGGTACTCGATATGTGCATTTGCTTTCGATTGACAAGCTGTGTTGGGAATCACACATTGCATGTTTCTCTCAGGCCAAACGGATCTCCTTTGAGTGTCAGGGACAGAGGGACTTTCACAGGTCGGGTCGGATAAGGAAAAATCTGTTAAGAAGCCTCCTTCGGCACGACTCTTGTGTACATGGTGAATGTGCTTCAGCATGTAGTCTCTCCGAACTGCTCCATAGGAGCAGAAGCTACACCTGTAAGGGTACGAGCCAGTATGTGTGACCACATGTTTCTGAGACTCTGTTTTAGAATAGGAGACGTGGCTGCAGAGTGCACATGAGAAAGTCACTTCTTCATGAAGAGCCACGTGCCTCCCAAACACGTCAATGTCCTTTGTTGAAAATCTGCATTTTGTGCAACACAGGCGATCATTGTCTTTCCTGGGTAAACCTTTGTCCTTGTTGTTCATAAATGACATGAAACTTTGTTGTGAACGCATGGTCAAGACATTTGAGGAAACAATCCCAATAGTCACTGTGTTTTTTTTTTTATTAAATACTTTCCTACCAACATAAACAGGCAATCAACACTGGCTGTGTCTCCCCAAGTGATGATCTCTTGCTTTTGGCTGAAAGGGGTGAAGGTAAGCCCATTTGTTTTTGACCTCCCCACCAACCTGCACAATGGAGAAAAAAAGAAGAGTTTCAGGAAATGGGAAAGAAATAAAAATCCATGTGTAAATACAAAACAAATGTATCAATAAAGTGAATTAAACAACAAGTGACTTTGTAGCAACAAATGAAACTTTGGATTCAAAATCATGTAACTTCAAAGTCACATCAAAGAGAGATGGATTTTAAGAGGTGGACTTTCTTTATTTGGGCCAGTAAGCAAACACCTTAGCAACAGTATAACAATGCCTTGGCAACCACCCAGAACTGCATAATGTTGTGGCAGCAAGTTCTGCTTGGGCAACATCAAAATTTGACATGGTGTACAAAGTAATGTGCCCAATTCTGCGGTCTGCTGTTAAACTGTCTAGCGCCATCAACTGGTTAAAGTTGTAACTATTTTTACCAAATTTTACAACAGGCTAATTAATTTTGTGTGTTTAGACATTGCTTCTTGTGACAAATGTTGCATACAAATCTGGTGTAATAATGACCTTTCAATAAAAAAAATATTATTTGACGAGATATTAACCTGATATATTCACAATCATTACGATGAGTTTAGTAGCACCAGTCAGCCTCCTCACAGCAGGTACACTGCACTTTACTATTAATGTCCTTGATTAAAATTTTCAACTTATTTTGAGCTTCTGTTTAAATCACACTTAAGCTAGTGACACAGCAACAGAATACCTTTCATTTGTTTAAAAAGAGCACTGCTGACTTTTGGCGGCACGAGCGACGGAGACGTGGCCATGGCGAGTGATGTGACAAAGTTGAGAAAAGTTGAACTTTTTACGTCATTCCTCTCCTGACTGTGAGATGGCCTACAGGTGTCAAGTGCAAGCAAGACAAAGAAGTTATAATGTTCAGTATCATGTGTCTGAAACCACATGGATGGATATAATAAAACAGTGAAGCGTTGAAAACCGTGTTCGAAGCTGTCGGCATTCTGGGAGAGTTTGATTCATAGATTGATAGATTGTTCATTTGTCAATGATATGATGCATTGAGCACTGCTGCAAGTTATTTAAAAACACTCCCCAGCAGAACGTTATTTTTCAGATGCAAGAGAAATACTTCCTTGTCAAATTAGAATGATATCTTACTTTACCGGCAGCACATTTCTGAAGCTATGACCAGTTGTGCAGTCTACCAATAACGTTAAAGTGACAGAAGTAGGAATGCCCACAAGTGTACAGAGACTAGTGACATCAAGTGACAAAGTCGCTGGCGTTGTGAACGGGACTTAACCATAAAACTATTAATACTGGGGAGGTCTGGGTATCTCAGCGAGTATTGACGATGACTATCACACCTGGAGTCGTGAGTTTGAATCCAGGGTGTGCTGAGTGACTCCAGTCAGGTTTCCATAGCAACCAAATTGTCCCGGTTGCTAGGGAGGGTAGAGTCACATGGGGTAACCTCCTCGTGGTCACTATAATGTGGTTCTCGCTCTCGGTGGGGCGTGTGGTGAGTTGTGTGTGGATGCCGCGGAGAATAGCGTGAAGCCTCCACACGCGCTACGTCTCCACGGTAACGCGCTCAACAAGTCACGTGATAAGATGCGCGGATTGACGGTTTCAGACGTGGAGGCAACTGAGATTCGTCCTCCGCCACCCGGATTGAGGCGAGTCACTACGCCACCAGGACGACACGCATTGGGAATTGGACGTTACAAATTGGGGAGAAAAGGGGGATAAAAATATATTTTTTACTACTGTAGTATTAGTAATAATATAGTAAAAATACTAATATAATAGGTGCATTTATAAATAAACAAAGTTGATTTAACATTACAAGTAGAGTCATACTCAATCGCTTGTGTTTTTTGTTCGTGATCCTCAACGATATGTGGGTAACACTAAACACTTTTGTGTGGTTTAAATACTCCATTCAAACTATTTTCTAATTCTGGTGCAATTATTAGTAGAACTCGACCGATGGTGGATTTTGTCGATACTGATAACTAATGTGGTGGAAACGGACGATAACGATTAACCAGACGATCCTTTTTAAATTTGATTTAAAGAATGTTAAATTACCATATTATAATGGGCACAGACATAGACGCTAAAGAGTCCAAAATTAATAAAATCCCAAATTAAGCTACTGTTCAACTAAATCCAAATAAAGAAAATGTATGTCATATATCAAAAAAATGGAGACAATGCTCTATATATTTACGTATAAAATTAAGCTTTTTATAGCATATATATATATATATATATATATCGGTTATCTGCAAATATAGATGCCGATAGTTTTTATAATATGTGTATATATATATATATATATATATATATATATCTCAATATACATACATTCACCAGATGAAGAGTTTTCTATATAGTCACCAGATGAAGTTTATTATTATTATTATTCTTCACAAGCTATGAAGTTGGAGACACAATGTAAGGCATATTTCCACATAGACACATTTTCCGTTGCGTCAATTTAGATGACTGGATTATCTAATCAAAATAACGCCAGCCATAGAGGAACACGGAGAAATAATAATAAATAAAATATATCGTCAACTATCGGCATCGATTTTAGCCGATAACCGATCGTTCCAAAAAGCCACTATCGGCACCGATTAATCGTTTATCGCTAATTTTAATAGTTTAATATTGAAAGTATGGATCTGAAGACTAAAACAGTCCAACCGAAACATAAAAGCCATTTCAAAAGTACCAAAAATAAATGATGAATGGATAATAATAAATAAAATATCATCAACTATCGGCATACCGATATATTGGTCTATCTCTAATTATTAGTATGTTTGGAGCTTTTGATCATAATATATGAGACAACATTTGCACTTTTGAAAATTAATTTGCCACTCTGCAGGACCGTTTAAAATGAATTACTGAAAACAAAAGGGGATTAATAATTGAGAATAACAGTTGTCCAGTTACAGCACGTAAAATATTCACTTTCACTCATACATTCAATTTGAACCTAAAATCTTGGACATGATTTGCATCTAGTAGCCATGAAAAACAGAAAGATGAACTGGTTTAATGTGCATCAGTGATCTAATGACGTTTCCTGTCCTGACTTGATAGACATATGAAGATGAGCACACATCAAATCCACATTCCACTCCGAATGCGTCGAGGACACGATCTGAATCCGATGTGCGTTCACGCTTCAGTGTCTATTATTGCGTGTGCTCGCCATTCTCCTGAAGCCCGCACGCACACGCCATGACGCGCAAACCAGACAAAAACAACGACGCGTTCAACACAAACCTTGCATGGAAATGTTCCTCCTCTCAAAACCGCGACTGGTGCGTGTATTTCATCCAATGAGTAAAATATTCACGCCGTCTTCGAGCACATTGTTTTCCTCCGCCGTGACCGCGCATTCTTGCAGACGATGGGGGTTGCGGGTGTGTACTGTGCGCGTGACGCGACGCTCACCTCTGATTGGCTGTTTGTCCAGTAGAGCTCTACCGCTCATGCGCGCTCCCGCGTTCAGCACGAGGACTCTTCATGCAAACACGTGCTGTTGCGGGATTCGCGTTAGAATAATGAGCTACACGCGTTTGTTCGCGTCAGAAAGCGTCTGTTTGAGTCGCGTTTGACGCTTCCATACGAATATTCAGTCAGTACATCACCATAATCACTGCTGTAGAACCACACATTAATCTTACATAACAGCTGTGAAAATCAACACATTATTTTCTGTTTTAATCATTTGTGTTTATTTACATTTTCCGTTAGAAAGACACAAAGCACCGAGATGTATTAATATGTCATCTTGTTCTTTTATTATATGACAGTGTCTGAATGTGTCATTATAACAGTAATAAACAGTGTTGGGTGTACTGCATTACTAAGTAATTAATTACTGTAATTAAATTGCTTTTTCATTGAAAATAAAGTAAGGGATTACACTTAATTTTTCAGTAATTTAATTACAGTTACTTCTGATGTAATTGCGTTAAATACTGTATTAACTCTAGAACAGTTCTATATATAATAATAGTGAATTTAAAGTCAAAATGTAACATCTAATGTTAAAATATATATTTTATAGAGGGTCTGGTTGTCTCGGCGAGTATTGATGCTGACTATCACACCTGGAGTCGTGAGTTTGAATCCAGTCAGGTCTCCTTAGCAACCAAATTGGCCCGGTTGCTAGGGAGGGTTGAGTCACATGGGGTAACCTCCTCGTGGTCACTATAATGTGGTTCTCGCTCTCGGTGGGGCATGTGGTGAGTTGTGCGTGGATGCCGCGGAGAATAGCGTGAAGCCTCCACATGTGCTACGTCTCCACGGTAACGCGCTCAACAAGTCACGTGATAAGATGCGCGGATTGACGGTCTCAGACGTGGAGGCAACTGAGATTCATCCACCACCCAGATTGAGGCGAGTCACTACACCACCACGAGGACTTACAGCGCATTGGGAATTGGGCGTTTCAAAAAGGGGAGCAAATAAATAAAATATATATATATATATATATATATATATATATATATATATATATGTTTTCTAATTTAACACTGCCCCTTAAAATTATTTGGCCAGTTCATGAATAATTTATTTGATTTTATATGATTTATTAGTTTTTAATGAGTAATTAGTAATAAATTATGCAGGTTCTTTTCAGACAAATTAGTACAGTAATCTAATTACACTGTAATTAGTAGTTAGTAATTCATTAACACTCCAAATAAATAAATAAATATATATATATATATATATATATATATATATATATATATATATATATATATATATATATATATATATATATATATATATTAAATGTATATAAATATTAAATATATATAATATTTATTAACTACTTTATATATAGATACAGTAGTGTATGTGTAGTATGGTTACTGTCAATCACCGTTTAGATACAGACGTCACATGCCAATTAACTCAGCAACGCGCATGCGCATTAGCTGTACAAACCAAGAAATGCAGTTTTTTAGCATAATATGATGTATAGAAGCACAAGTTATGATTTTACTGCTGATTTGAAATATGTTCTTTGATCGTAATCTTGACCAACTGAATAAAAATGAATATGGGTTTTTATTGGGTACACGTTTTCAGTTGTAAACCTAAAATCTGTAGATTTAATCTCGGAACATGACATGAATACTTAAAAATGACACTTCTTAATCTTCAACAATAGTAAATCTGGGATAGGTGGAATTACGGTAATATTGTTGTTTCAGAAGTGTTCCTTGCTGAAGAAATTTGGGATAAAATCGCATAAATTATCTGGAGACCAAACTATCGTTAATTTGTGTGTTTCTGAGGACATGGTCACGAAGGCTCTGGAACGATTCCAAAAAAATGCAACTTTACCAGGACCTCCTCACAGTGTTGTCAGAAAAATGTCACGCTGATGAAAACCAACTGGTGACGTCATCACCTGTTATTGCTGGGAACACACAAACTGGTTGCAATCTCGCACTTTTCTGCCATTAAAATGACAAAGCATACACAATTAATCCTACCGTGACAAGCTTTATTGAGAGAATATTGTATGTGCTGTTTCACACATGAGTACTCAATCATTATTATATACCATGACATCTATATGACATACATCGGAGTGCATTTACAACTCTTATAATAACCCCAACATGCTATTTGATAAGCTTGCTAAAATAAACTCATTACATCACAAAATATGAGTCACACCCTTATTTATTAAAATAACTCATCATACAAAGGTTGACGATTAAAAGGGAAGTATCAAACAACAGTAATTAATAAAGAAGAGAAATAAACAACAGAGACCGAATATTTCTTCATACAGTTTGAAGATTTTATATAAATATATTTCGCTACTTATTACTCTATATAAATATGATTCTGCCATAAAACCATAACATTGACTCTATATGTGAATTTTAGCACATATCAACACAATGTAAAGTGAAACTTGTGGCCAAAGAGTCTCATCAACCATTTAAAGCGAAGCTGATCTCTGTTGTCGCACATAACATTTCACGTCACTTCCTGTCGGGCGTGTGAGCGCAGGTCTGTTCGAGCCCGAACGCACTTTACCTTATATGGGCAAAGCCGCGTCGAGCTCGAGCGCCGCCGCCTCTTCCGCGTTCAGCCGGTGACAGAAGCGCACAGATCCGGACGGGTACATTTAATCTCCGCGCAGACAGTAATTCATTTGTTCATTCAGCGGAAGGAGATAACGCCGATATGTCGTACGAGCTCAGTAAGTTCGCATTCTATTTCTCTCTCTGTTTGTGTGTGTGTGTGTTTGTGTTAGAGAGAGAGAGAGAGAGAGAGAGTGAGTGAGTGAGTGAGTGCGTGCGTGCGTGCGTGTGTGTGTTTGAAAGAGAGAGAGAGAGTGTGTGTGTGTGTGCGTGCGTGTGTGTGTGTGTGTGTGCGTGTGTGTGTGTGTGTGTGTGTGTGTGTGTGTGTGTTTGAAAGAGAGAGAGAGAGTGTGTGTGTGTTTGAAAGAGAGAGCGAGAGAACGATACTGTGTGTGTGTGTGTGTGTGTGTGTGTTTGAGTGAGAGAGAGAGAGCGAGTATGTGTGCGTGTGTGTGTGCGTGTGTGTGTGTGCGTGTGTGTGTGTGTGTGTGTGTGTGTGTGTGTTTGGTGACTGTGCATGCACACTGGTTTAATTATTTGTGTTGGTCGTTGTGAGTGTGGTATGATGTGGTGTGGAATAGTGCAGTGTGGTATGGTGTGGTGTGTAGTGCATGTGCAGTGTGGTGCGGTAAAGTGCAGTGCGGTATGGTGTGGTATAGTGCGCTGTGTGGTATGTTGTGGTATAGTGCGCAGTGTGGTATGTTGTGGTATAGTGCGCAGTGTGGTATGGTGCGGTATAGTGCGCAGTGTGGTATGGTGCAGTATAGTGCGCAGTGTGGTATGGTGCGGTATAGTGCGCAGTGTGGTATGTTGTGGTATAGTGCGCAGTGTGGTATGGTGCGGTATAGTGCGCAGTGTGGTATGGTGCGGTATAGTGCGCAGTGTGGTATGTTGTGGTATAGTGCGAGTGTGGTATAGTGCGCATAGTGTGGTATGTTGCGGTATAGTGCGCAGTGTGGTATGTTGCGGTATAGTGCGCAGTGTGGTATGGTGCGGTATAGTGCGCAGTGTGGTATGGTGCGGTATAGTGCGCAGTGTGGTATGTTGTGGTATAGTGCGCAGTGTGGTATGTTGTGGTATAGTGCGCAGTGTGGTATGTTGCGGTATAGTGCGCAGTGTGGTATGGTGCGGTATAGTGCGCAGTGTGGTATGGTGCGGTATAGTGCGCAGTGTGGTATGTTGTGGTATAGTGCGCAGTGTGGTATGGTGCGGTATAGTGCGCAGTGTGGTATGTTGTGGTATAGTCGCGTGCAGTGTGGTATGAGTGCGGTATAGTGCGCGAGTGTGGTATGTTGTGGTATAGTGCGCGAGGTGTGGTATAGTGCGTGTGGATGGTATAGTGCGCAGTGTGGTATGGTGCGGTATAGTGCGCAGTGTGGTATGTTGTGGTATAGTGCGCAGTGTGGTATGTTGCGGTATAGTGCGCAGTGTGGTATGGTGCGGTATAGTGCGCAGTGTGGTATGGTGCAGTACAGTGCACAGTGTGGTATGGTGCGGTATAGTGCGCATTGCGGTATGGTGCGGTGTGGTATAGTATGGTGTAGTGTTGTCACGATACTAGAATTTCTAACTTCGATACGATACCTTGAAAAATATCGATATTCGATACCATTTTCGATACCACAGAGAAAAAAACTGCCACAATAATAAGAGGGTAGAACTGTCTAGAACATGACAATGAGGTATATTTTACATGAACAAAATGTCCTGAGGTATTGCACTTGTTCAAAAGCCTCTCAGATTGCCATACATTCAAAAACCAATAAAGTGCAAGTAAATAAAAAGTGCAATCTTTTGTATTTCCAAGTCAAATCAAATCCAATCTCAATGTCAACAAAAGATACTTAAACGTCAAGGGGGGGGAGACTTGGGATGTCTGGCTTCATATCAAAAATATTTCCAGATAGCACTCCTGCTGTGTTCTTTATCAAACAAAACTGGTCGCGGGGGCGCCCCATGCACTCGCCATCTTTACATTCACTTCACTTTTGCTATTTAACCAGAGCGAATGAGAGGAGTGCGAGTGTGTGTGGTGTTTGTCAACGCGCCTTTGGAGAGAAGTGAAAGTGACAGCTCGGCTAGTATCGATACTTAGGGAAATTAGTATTGGTACCGTTCAGATATTTCAGTATCGATATTTATCGAAATATCGATATTTTTGACAACACTAGTATGGTGTGGTGCAGTGCGGTATAGTGCATTGTGGTATGGTGCGGTATAGTGCGCAGTGTGGTATGGTGCGGTATAGTGCGGTATGGTGCGGTATAGTGCGGTATAGTGTGCAGTGTGGTATGGTGCGGTATAGTGCAGTGTGGTGCGGTATAGTGCGGTATAGTGTGCAGTGTGGTATGGTGCGGTATAGTGTGCAGTGTGGTATGGTGCAGTATAGCCAGGGTTCGAATTATGATTTCATCTTTGTGGGGGTCTCTTAAAAAAAAAAAAAAAAGTAGCCTATAAGCAGGCGTGGTGTGTGTGATAAATAATTGCTTAACACTGCACTTGATTCTTTTGATTTCAATGTTTATTAATACAGGAGTAGAGAAACGAGTAGACTGTCCTCTGATGATGTTTTTTGTTTTTTTGAAATAAACCCGAATTTTGCCAAAGTTGTACCTGATGTTGGTAGCAGTCTTTTTATTTTTGGTGGCATGGTTGCTGGTTCTGAACTTTACACTATTTCTAAAATATTCTAACTGATCCCCCAGCGTGAGTTATTCTAGGTGACCGTTATTTAGAACCTGTCACTTTAATGTTTCCATGGTGACGCATCATTGCTTGTCACGTTACACAGCGCAACCACAACACAGCGCTGAATGAATGATGATCTGCTTTTATGTCATTTTTCCTTTTTTATACAAAATATTCACAAATGTATTAGCTATAACATGAAACACTGATATTCCGATTGTCAAATATGTGCAAGTGGATGTGTTTTGTTGTTTAAACGCCTTTATAACGATCGCGTTAAGTTAGTTGAGCTGTATGTGCGATGGGCGGCGCCATGTTATTTTACAACACGTCAATTCCTCAACTTCTCACGAAATACATGAAAGTAAGTGGCCGGTGAACTGGGAGAAGAATAGAGTAAAATGTAAAGCTACTTACACAATGTGTATCTGATATGAAAACGTGTCTTATTGTAACGTAACGTTAATGGAAAGGATTATTATTGCCGCTTCCCTAGACATCAGTGTCTATTTTACAAACTCAAAATATTTTTTTGCTAGTACTTATGTGTATTTAAATGTCTGAAACCTAAAATAAACATTATGTGGTTGAAAACACAGAACAGTTGATCTGTCTATGGTTGTGATACATGACAGCAGCACTGAGGGCGTCTGTCTCTGGCTCAGCGCCAGCCAAAGCGCGAAAGCACGTTTCAATTTAGCAGTTGATCACGTGATGCACTGACCGTTCTAATCACACCGGTGTTGATCGATCATACGTGCAAAAGGGTTAACATAAACATTGAAGGAATATATTGAAGGAAAAAATGCTTTATTTGTAATTTAAAATAATGGTGCTGATGATTTTTAGATACCCCCACAGGTGTATGATTTTACTGCTTTCATGGGAGCTCATCCTCTCTCTATGGGAGCTCAGCTCCCACTGGCTCCCATGTAATTCGAACCATGAGTATAGCGCATTGCGGTATAGTGCGCAGTGTGGTATGTTGTGGTATAGTGCAGTGCGGTATAGTGCGCAGTGCGGTATAGTGGGTTGTGGTATGGTTTGGTATATTATGGTGCTGTATGGTGTGGTGCAGTGCGGTATATTGCACAGTGCGGTATGTTGCGGTATAGTGCATTGCGGTATGGTACAGTATAGTATGGTGCGGTATAGTGTGGTGCAGTGCGGTATAGTGCACAGTGTGGTATGGTGCGGTATAGTGCATTGTGGTATGGTGCGGTATAGCGCATTGCGGTATGGTGCAGTGCGGTATGGTGCGGTATGGCGCATTGCGGTATAGTGCGCAGTGCGGTATAGTGCAGTGTGGTATAGTGCAGTGCGGTATAGTGCATTGTGGTATGGTGCGGTATAGTGTGCAGTGTGGTATGGTGAGGTATAGTGTGCAGTGCGGTATAGTGCAGTGTGGTCATCCAGGTGGATGCTGCACACTGGTGGTGGTTGAGGAGATTCCCCCTATACTATGTAAAGCGCTTTGAGTGTCTAGAAAAGCGCTATA
Organism: Xyrauchen texanus; assembly: GCF_025860055.1. Lineage (NCBI taxonomy): Eukaryota > Metazoa > Chordata > Actinopteri > Cypriniformes > Catostomidae > Xyrauchen > Xyrauchen texanus. Next base: position 45,247,025 of record NC_068294.1, read on the forward strand.
TAAATGTAAGTTGTTGTTGTTGTTGGTATAGTGCATAGTGGTATGGTGCGGTATAGTGCATTGGTATGGTGCGGTATAGTGCGCAGTGTTGTATGGTGCGGTATAGTGCAGTGCGGTATGTTGCGGTAGTGCGCATTGCGGTATAGTGCGCAGTGCGGTATAGTGCATTGTGGTATGGTGCGGTATAGTGCGCAGTGTGGTATGTTGTGGTATAATGCAGTGTGGTATGGTGCGGTATAGTGCAGTGCGGTATAGTGCAGTGCGGTATAGTGCAGTATAAGGTGGTATGGAGTGGTGCGGTGTAGTATGGTGTTGGTATAGTGCGGTATGGTGTGGTATAGTGCAGTTCAACAGTGTATATGCAGTATGGTGCAGTAAAATAGTGTAGCTATGTGTGCAATGGTGTGGTAGGGTGCGGTATAGTGTGGTAGGGTATAGTGCGGTATAGTGTAGTACAGTAGTGTATGTGTAGTATGGTTACTGTCAATCACCTTTTAGATACAGACATCACCTGTCAATTAACTCAGCATGCGCATTAGCTTAATGTTTTTTAGCGTAATATGATGTAAAGAAGCACAAGTTATGATTCCAGCATTGTCAGATTTTACTGCTGATTTGAAATATGTAATCTTGAGCAACTGTTTAGGAGATTTCTGTCTTTTCCCATTCATGCTGCACTTTCATGATTGGCGAATGACTCCCGAGAGCGTTCCAAAGATGCCCGACATTGGACTGACTTGATATAAAAATGTAGCTTTCACATGTTTCATCCTTTTATACATTCCAAAATCAGTGCAGTAAAATTCTGTGAAGCTTTGTCAGTAATGTTGTGCTGTAAAGATGTAAATATTGATCTGACCGTGTGTACGTATTTGTTCCGCAGAACGCCTGTTTGCCAGTCTGCCTCATATGGAGAGGGGCGTGGCCAAAGTCCTGGGCGGAGACCCCAAAGGGAACAACTTCCTGTATACCAATGGGAAGAGTGTGATAATCAGAAACATCGATGTAAGTCTTCAACCAATCAGGATAGTTCACCCCAAAATAATAGCTCAACATTTACTCACCCTGATGTGGTCTCAAACAGATATGAGGGGGTTTTGTCTATGGGTTCCAAAACTTTCAAATCTCCAAAAAAGCACTTAAAGGCATCGTAAAGGTAATCCACGTGACTTCATAGACCCAACAGTATATGACATGACTAACATGATATAGGCGAATCCGCTGCATCAATAGCAATAGGAGAGAGATTCCAGCCGAACCCAATGGAACAAACACGGGACCGGCTTTGTATTCGTGTTAACTGTTACCAAAGGACAACCTTTCATGTCAACAACAAAGGAACTGGTAAGCGTGTTCCCCACCCCTTTGAACATTGAACATAGGCCTGTTTGTTTACTATCCCAACAATGCGTTACTGTCCTGTAGTCCGAGAGTCTGAGACCTGCGACCCTCCCGTTGGGAACCACTGGTTGAACACACTTCTGAAGACATGGATTAAACCCCTTGAGTCGTGTGGATTACTTTTACTCTGCCTTTATGTCGTTTTTGGAGCTTGAAAGTTTGGAACCCCATTGACTTGCATTGTATGGACAAAATAAATATAATAATTATGGTGTTTTCCTGTCGCCTCCAGAACCCTGCGATCGCAGACGTCTACACTGAACACCCGCATCAGGTGATCGTAGCGAAATACGCCCCGAGTGGATTCTACATCGCGTCGGGCGGTGAGTTCTGCGTCTGAGACGTGTTCGGCTTATGCAGTGATTCGTCAGTTCTTGAGCCTCTCTCTCTCTCTCTCTCTCTCTCTCTCTCTCTCTCTCTCTCTCTCTCTCTCTCCAGATGTGTCGGGGAAAATCCGGATCTGGGACACGACGCAGAAAGAACACTTGCTGAAGTACGAGTACCAGCCGTTCGGAGGGAAGATCAAGGACATCGCCTGGACCGAAGACAGCAAGAGAATCGCTGCGGTGGGGGAGGGGCGAGAGAAGTGAGTGACAGCCGCATGCCACGCCTATTTTCTCAACACATTTCTATTGTAGGAGTCTGTGATCTTTGAATCTGACCTGCTGGTGTCATGGCGGTCGTGTGTGTGCAGGTATGGAGCGGTGTTTCTCTGGGATTCGGGTTCATCTGTCGGTGAGATTGTGGGTCACAGTAAGGTCATCAACAGTGTGGACATCAAACAGACTCGTCCGTATCGTCTGGTGACGGGCAGTGACGACAACTGCACCACCTTCCTGGAGGGACCACCCTTTAAATTCAAATGTACCATAAGTGTAAGTTCAGCAGTTACACGTGTGTGTGTGTGTGTGTGATGACATCACAGATTTCATATTATCCACCACTGCTACCGTCTGTTTACATTCTGACCGTTTATTAGTCTATCGAGTGTTAATCAGTTGTGTTGATGTGTATGTGTGTGTGCAGTTGTGTTGATGTGTGCGTGCAGTTGTGTTGATGTGTGTGTGCGTGCAGTTGTGTTGATGTGTGTGTGTGTGTGTGTGTGTGTGTGCAGTTGATGTGTGTGTGTGTGTGTGTGTGTGTGTGTGTGTGTGTGTGTGTGCAGTTGGTGTGTGTGTGTGCAGTTTTGTTGGTGTGTGTGTTTGTATATGTGTGTGCAGTTGTGTTGGTGTGTGTGTGTGTGTTTGTACGCGCAGTTGGTGTGTGTGTGTGTGTGTGTGTGTGTGTGTGTGTGTGTGTGTGCAGTTGTGTTGGGGGGTGGGTGTGTGTGTGTGTGTGTGTGTGTGTGTGTGTGTGTGTGTGTGTGTGTGTGTGTGTGAGTGTGTGTGTGCAGTTGTGTTGGTGTGTGTGTGTGTGCAGTTGTGTTGGTGTGTGTGTGTGTGTGCAGTTGTGTTGGGGGGTGGGTGGGTGGGTGTGTGTGTGTGTGTGTGTGTGTGTGTGTGTGTGCGCGCGCGTGCAGTTGTGTTGGTGTGTGTGTGTGTGCAGTTGTGTTGGGGTGTGTGTGTGTGTGTGTGTGTGTGTGTGTGTGTGTGTGTGTGTGGCGTGCAGTTGTGTTGGTGTTTGTGTGTGCAGTTGTGTTGGTGTGTGTTTCGTCGGCTGCCATATCACCCTGTGGCTATTGCCTGGTTGCCCACTAAAGCTAAGCAGGGTTGAGCCTGGCCAGTACCTGTATGGGAGACCTCCGTGGGAAAAACCAAGGTTGCTGCTGGAAGAGGTATTAGGGAGGCCTGCAGGGGGTGCTCACCCTACGGTCTGTGTGGGTCCTAATGCCCCAGTATAGTGATGGGGACACTATACTGTAAAAAAAAAAAAGCACCGTCTTTCGGATGGGACGTTAAACTGAGGTCTTGACTCTCTGTGGTCATTAAAAATCCTAGGGCACTTTCTCATAAAGAGTAGGGGTAAGAGTGTCCTAGCCAAATTCCCCCCATTGACCCCTATCTATCATGGCCTCCTAATAATCTCCATCCCCTGAATTGGCTACATCACTCTACCATCTCCTCTCCACCAATAGCTGGTGTGTGGTGTGTGGTGTGTGGTGGGCGTTCTGGCGCACTATGGCTGCCGTCGCATCATCCAGGTGGATGCTGCACACTGGTGGTGGTTGAGGAGATTCCCCTTATACTATGTAAAGCGCTTTGAGTTTGAGAAAAGCGCTATATAAATGTAAGTTGCAGTTGTGTTGATGTGTGTATTTGTGTGTGCAGGATCACAGTCGGTTTGTGAACAGTGTGCGGTTTTCTCCTGATGGTAATCGTTACGCATCAGCCGGAGCCGACGGACAGGTGAGACTCACAGTTCAAAGGTCATGAGCGAATCTGTGTTCAATACATTTCAGAAGAGGATGAACGTCGAGATGCAACTCCTGCTAAACTGTCTCTGTTTCAGATTTTCCTGTATGATGGCAAAACTGGAGATAAGGTGGGATCTCTGGGAGGAGAGAAGGCCCATGATGGAGGCATTTACGCTGTAAGTGATGAAGTGACTTCTAGGGGCCGTGGAGATTCGGGGCTTAGTCCAGACCTCTGTAATTCAAATTCCAAATTTGAATACTCGTCAAATTTAAGAGAGAAATGCACATTAAAAATGTTCAAATTGTAGGGGTCTGGGTATCTCAGCGAGTATTGACGCTGACTATCACACCTGGAGTCGCGTGCTGAGTGACTTCAGTCAGGTGTCCTTAGCAACCAAATTGGCCCGGTTGCTAGGGAGGGTAGAGTCACATGGGGTAACCTCCTCGTGGTTGTGATTAGTGGTTCTCTCAATGGGGCGTGTGGTGAGTGACTCCAGTCAGATCTCCTTAGTAACCAAATTGGGCCGGTTGTGCGTCGTCCCACTGTGAAAATGCCCGTTAGGCCAGTTTACCTGTCCGGCCCCGATAGGCAGTAATAAGTGCTTTACTGCATTGTGTTTTCCTGTACATTTACTCTTTGTTTTAAGGGTTATATTTCAAATTATTTAGCAGTTACTCCATCTGGATGAACCAACTCAACACAAGAGACATTTTGACTGTTAGCATACACTGTTAGCATACACAGTCCGAAAGCGTTGGATATTTGATATCACTGATACTGTAGAAAGGCCTGTATCATTACTTGCATTAGAACAATATATATTTATTAGTCTTGATACCAAAGTATCGGTTCTTTACAACCCTACGAGTAATTAAAAACATTTGGGGATGATGTCATCTCTCCCACAGGTCAGCTGGAGTCCCGACAGCACACAGCTCATCTCAGCGTCCGGTGATAAGACGGTTAAATTATGGGATGTTGGCAGTGGGACAGCGGTGACGACCTTTAACCTGGGCTCTGATGTTCTGGACCAGCAGCTGGGCTGTTTGTGGCAGAACAATCACCTGCTCAGCATCTCCCTGTCTGGATACATCAACTACCTGGACAAGAACAACCCCGATCGCCCGCTGCGCACCATCAAAGTGAGCAAACGCACACCACGGCTGTCCGCACACCCACTTAGAAAACCTGCAGAATGTCACCAGCAATCTGCATTACGGTCACACCTGACTGGAATGAAGTCAACGTACCTGAGAAATCTGAGCTTGTTTGAATAATGAATGCATGGTGTGCTTCGGCTGAAGCCATGACTTGACCGCAACGGTGTGTTTGTTAACGCTGTTGTTGTTGCTTGTGTGTTTGTATCAGGGTCACACTAAATCCATCCAGTGTCTGACGGTTCACTCGGTGGACGGCCGATCAAACATCTATTCTGGCAGTCATGATGGGCACATTAATATCCTTCAGTCTCCACAGCATGACCGCATTACTCTTCATTAGATGACTGTATGATCCTGGTTAATGTTAGTAATGTGAGCTGCTGTTAATCCTTGACCTGGTGTGTGTTCACATTACTGGGACTCCGAGACCGGAGATAACGAGGAGTTTCTGGGGAAGGGTCACTCTAACCTGGTCGCTAAGATGAGTGTGGATGACTCGGGTCGTCTGGTCACCTGCAGTATGGACGACACCGTCCGCTACACTGACCTCAAAAAGAAAGAGTACAGGTGAGACACACATTAATAGAGAAACACACCTGTAACAATACACACCTGAAACCATTGCCTTTGAAACTATGATCTTGTGATGGCTTTGACTTAAGTATACTCCGACTGCATGCCTTTGTCTATATGCCTCTCTCATACTGTGTCTGTTCAGTGCATCTGATGTGGTAAAAATGGACATGCAGCCAAAGTGTGTCAGTGTGGGTCCCGGAGGTGTCGTTGTCGCCGTGTGTATCGGACAGGTATGGCGATTACACACAGAGAATACTCACAATAATGAGCATTTGTGATCTCACAATAATGACGTGTTTGTGTTGTGCAGCTGGTTCTGTTGAAGGACAAGAAGAAGCTCTTCACTCTGGACTCTCTCGGTTACGAGCCTGAAGCTGCTGCCGTTCACCCTGGAGGCGGGACTGTGGCTGTGGGCGGAGCTGTAAGTCACCAATCACTGAGCAGATAGTCATGCGTAAAGTCTGGACCACACCGCAGTTTATTCTGACATAAAACTGCTCACTTAAGGCTCAGATAAACTTATGAAATCGAAGATCCAACGGGTATGACGTCATTTAGAAGTAAATCTGGGGAAAAAGGTGTTTTTGCTTTCGTATCGGTGGTTCGTAACTGCTCGCCAGGGCGAACTTTGAAGAAAACTTCTAACCAGCTGCTAAACACCTTCTTGCTGTCATTGATCCAAATCAATGTGGGAGTGACCTGAAACATGCACAGAACGTTTGGTAAAGGCGTACATCAAGTCAATTTTATTTGTATAGCGCCTTTCACAACACACATCGTTTCAAAGCAGCTCTACAGAATATCAGCATTAACAGACGATAAAACTGTAATGTCTTCGATGAATCATCATTGTGTAATTTAGATAAAATACGATTTTTAATAGTGTTTAAAAATAATTAAATAATTGTATTAATAACCCCAGTGAGCAGCTGTAGGCGACTGTGGCAAGGAACACAAAACTCCATAAGATGTTGATTAATGGAGAAAAATAACCTTGGGAGAAACCAGACTCACTGTGGGGGCCAGTTCCCCTCTGACTAACCCCACCCTAACCCTAAACCAGACTCACTGTGGGGGCCAGTTCCCCTCTGACCAACCCCACCCTAACCCTAAACCAGACTCACTGTGGGGGCCAGTTCCCCTCTGACTAACCCCACCCTAACCCTAAACCAGACTCACTGTGGGGGCCAGTTCCCTCTGACTAACCCCACACTAACCCTAAACCAGACTCACTGTGGGGGCCAGTTCCCTCTGGCTAACCCCACCCTAACCCTAAACCAGACTCACTGTGGGGGCCAGTTCCCTCTGGCTAACCACACCCTAACCCTAAACCAGACTCACTGTGGGGGCCAGTTCCCCTCTGACTAACCCCACCCTAACCCTAAACCAGACTCACTGTGGGGGCCAGTTCCCCTCTGACTAACCCCACCCTAACCCTAAACCAGACTCACTGTGGGGGCCAGTTCCCCTCTGGCTAACATTATGAATGTAATGTAAATATTAATTATGTATAGGTAGAATCATGGTTTAAAATGATTAAACTAAGTGTTAAGGTGTCAGTGATCAAACATCGATTGTGTTTGAACTGTAAGATTAATGACCACAGGCTTTGAAGTCCATCTTGATTAATTGCAGAAGTTCACATAGATGTAAATCAAGTCGCGAGCGTAAAGATGCATTGCACGCACAGAACATTTAGTAAAGGCGTAAATCAAGTCGCGAGCGTAAAGATGCATTGCACGCACGCAGAACATTTAGTAAAGGCGTAAATGAAGTCGCGAGCGTAAAGATGCATTGCACGCGCAGAACGTTTAGTAAAGGCGTAAATCAAGTCGCGAGCGTAAAGATGCATGGCACGCACGCAGAACGTTCAGTAAAGGCGTAAATCAAGTCGCGAGCGTAAAGATGCATTGCACGCGCAGAACGTTTAGTAAAGGCGTAAATCAAGTCGCGAGCGTAAAGATGCATTGCACGCGCAGAACGTTTAGTAAAGGCGTAAATCAAGTCGCGAGCGTAAAGATGCATTGCACGCGCAGAACGTTTAGTAAAGGCGTAAATCAAGTCGCGAGCGTAAAGATGCATTGCACGCGCAGAACGTTTAGTAAAGGCGTAAATCAAGTCGCGAGCGTAAAGATGCATTGCACGCGCAGAACGTTTAGCGAATGCGTAAATCAAGTCGCTAGAGTAAGATACATTGCACGCGCAGAACATTTAGTAAAGGCGTAAATCAAGTCACGAGCGTAAGATGCATTGCACATGCAGAACATTTAGTAAAGGCGTAAATCAAGTCGCGAGCGTAAGATGCATTGCACACGCAGAACGTTTAGTAAAGGCGTAAATCAAGTCGCGAGCGTAAGATGCATTGCACGCGCAGAACGTTTAGTAAAGGCGTAAATCAAGTCGCGAGCGTAAGATGCATTGCACACGCAGAACATTTAGTAAAGGCGTAAATCAAGTCGCGAGCGTAAGATGCATTGCACGCACACAGAACGTTTAGCGAAGGCGTAAATCAAGTATCGAGCGTAAAGATGCCAAAACATTATTCAAAGTGTCTGTGAAGTGCTTTTAGTCTTGTAACACTCTTGTGTGTGTTTTCAGGATGGACAGGTGCATCTGTTCTCCGTTCAGGGAAACACACTGAAGGATGATGGGAAGGTGTTGTCTGTTCAGGGGCCGGTGACGGACATGTCGTACTCTCGTGACGGAGCGTATCTCGCTGTAACCGATGAGAAGAAGGTCGTCACTGTGTTCACTGTCGCTGATGGATACTCGGTAAAGCAGACTGTTACTGGCTTCATATACAGTTGAACAAGTACAGTACAGTACTGCATGTGTCAGTGCCAACTCAAGATACTTTTACTTATATTGTGCCTTTCTGTAACTCAAGGTCACTTATTTATTCTATAAATATGATTATTTCTACAGAGTGGCTTGACTCCAGTTGAACTTGATTATGTACAACATTAAATTAAAGTAACATTCCCAACACTGGCTATAATATACTACAAAGTGTATTCTATATTATTAATGAGTTGTCATGAGTTTGATCACACAAGCATGTTGCCGAATCAACATTGATTGACTGAATGTGTTTCAGGAGAAGAACGAGTTCTACGGTCATCACGCAAAGGTCATGTGTTTGACCTGGTCACCTGATAACGAGCACTTTGCCACCAGCGGAATGGACATGATGGTCTATGTGTGGAGCGTCAGCGATACGGAGAAGAGGATCAAATTACCAGGTGAGACGCACCCACACACTCTCACACACACACACAGATGCACGCACACACACGCGCACACACAGACGCACGCACACACATACACACACGCACGCACATGCGCACACACCAACAGATGCACACACACACAGACATGCGCAACCGCATACACACACACACACACACACACACACCAACAGATGCGCACGCACGCACGCACAGTTACGTGCACACACAGACCTGCTCACACACACAGAGAGACCGACACGCACAGACACAGACAGACAGACAGACTATACACGCAGACAGACAGACATACTATACACACAGACAGACAGACTATACACGCAGACAGACAGACACACACAGACAGACAGACAGATACGCACGCTCACGCACGCACGCACGCACACACACACACACACAGAGCACAGGTGTGTTTCTGTTCTCTGTTGGTGTTTATTTTCAACATGTTTCAGGACAGATTTTTATTTCATTATGTTGTTTGTACACAGAGACTCGTCGATCAATTATTAAAATCAGCTGACTTCAGCACCTCTTGTTGCATTATACGCCAATGGTGACCGTTCAAAGATGGTGTTCCTGTAACTCCAGATGTCTTAAAGATATCTTCAAATCCTTTTAGATTGTGATTCAGAATAAACTTTTCTCTTTGTATCATGATTTATAAGGTGCTGTATGATTCAGTCCCAGAGATATGAGAGATATGAGGGATATGAGGGATATAAGAGATGAGCGATATGAGAGATATGAGAGATATGAGAGATATGAGGGATATGAGAGATATGAGGGATATGAGGAATATGAGAGATATGAGAGATATGAGGGATATGAGAGATATGAGAGATATGAGGGATATGAGAGATATGAGGGATATGAGGGATATGAGAGATATGAGGGATATGAGGGATATGAGGGATATGAGGGATATAAGAGATGAGCGATATGAGAGATATGAGGGATATGAGGGATATGAGAGATATGAGAGATATGAGGGATATGAGAGATATGAGGGATATGAGAGATATGAGGGATATGAGAGATATGAGGGATATGAGGGATATGAGGGATATGAGAGATATGAGGGATATGAGGGATATGAGGGATATGAGGGATATAAGAGATGAGCGATATGAGAGATATGAGGGATATGAGGGATATGAGAGATATGAGAGATATGAGGGATATGAGAGATATGAGAGATATGAGGGATATGAGAGATATGAGAGATATGAGGGATATGAGAGATATGAGAGATATGAGAGATATGAGAGATATGAGGGATATGAGGGATATAAGAGATGAGCGATATGAGAGATATGAGGGATATGAGGGATATGAGGGATATGAGGGATATGAGGCTCTCAATGTGCCTCCATGAGTAAATGATTGAATTTGACACATTTCAATGGTCAATAACTAAATGTGGGTCACTCTGTATAAAGCGGATACTTGTTCTATTTAAAGAGGAACATCTGAAGAACAAATCATGATTAAAGTACAACTGTATCTTTATTTACTCAACTTGAGCATTTCTGTGTATTTTCTGCACTCAGACGTTGTTATAATTGTTGGTCTATGCACTTGTTGTGATGGCGGGAAACAAGATACAGTTGTAGTTTAATCATGATTTGTTCTTCAGATGTTCCTCTTTAAATAGAACAAGTATCCGCTTTATACAGAGTGACACACATTTAGTTATTGACCATTGAAATGTGTCAAATTCAATCATTTACTCATGGAGGCACATTGAGAGCCTCATATCCCTCATATCTCTCATATCTCTCATATCCCTCATATCTCTCATATCTCTCATATCCCTCATATCTCTCATATCCCTCATATCTCTCATATCTCTCATATCTCTCATATCTCTCATATCTCTCATATCCCTCATATCTCTCATATCGCTCATCTCTTATATTCCTCATATCCCTCATATCTCTCATATCCCTCATATCTCTCATATCGCTCATCTCTTATATCCCTCATATCCCTCATATCCCTCATATCCCTCATATCTCTCATATCTCTCATATCCCTCATATCTCTCATATCTCTCATATCCCTCATATCTCTCATATCGCTCATCTCTTATATTCCTCATATCCCTCATATCTCTCATATCCCTCATATCTCTCATATCGCTCATCTCTTATATCCCTCATATCCCTCATATCCCTCATATCTCTCATATCTCTCATATCCCTCATATCTCTCATATCGCTCATCTCTTATATTCCTCATATCCCTCATATCTCTCATATCCCTCATATCTCTCATATCGCTCATCTCTTATATCCCTCATATCCCTCATATCCCTCATATCTCTCATATCCCTCATATCGCTCATCTCTTATATCCCTCATATCCTTCATATCTCTCATATCCCTCATATCCCTCATATCTCTCATATCTCTCATATCCCTCATATCCATCATATCCCTCATATCCCTCATATCTCTCATATCTCTCATATCCCTCATATCTCTCATATCTCTCATATCCCTCATATCCCTCATATCCCTCATATCTCTCATATCTCTCATATCTCTCATATCCCTCATATCTCTCATATCCCTCATATCCCTCATATCTCTCATATCCCTCATATCCCTCATATCCCTCATATCTCTCATATCCCTCATATCCCTCATATCTCTCATATCCCTCATATCTCTCATATCCCTCATATCCCTCATATCTCTCATATCCCTCATATCTCTCATATCGCTCATATCCCTCATATCCCTCATATCCCTCATATCTCTCATATCCCTCATATCTCTCATATCCCTCATATCTCTCATATCGCTCATATCTCTTATATCCCTCATATCCCTCATATCCCTCATATCCCTCATATCTCTCATATCCCTCATATCCCTCATATCCCTCATATCTCTCATATCTCTCATATCCCTCATATCTCTCATATCCCTCATATCCCTCATATCTCTCATATCTCTCATATCCCTTATATCCCTCATATCGCTCATATCTCTCATATCCCTCATATCTCTCATATCCCTCATATCCCTCATATCTCTCATATCTCTCATATCCCTCATATCCCTCATATCTCTCATATCCCTCATATCTCTCATATTCCTCATATCTCTCATATCTCTCATATCCCTCATATCCCTCATATCTCTCATATCCATCATATCCCTCATATCGCTCATATCTCTTATATCCCTCATATCCCTCATATCTCTCATATCCCTCATATCTCTCATATCTCTCATATCCCTCATATCTCTCATATCCCTCATATCCCTCATATCTCTCATATCTCTCATATCTCTCATATCCCTCATATCCCTCATATCTCTCATATCCCTCATATCTCTCATATCTCTCATATCCCTCATATCCCTCATATCCCTCATATCTCTCATATCTCTCATATCCCTCATATCCCTCATATCTCTCATATCCCTCATATCTCTCATATCCCTCATATCCCTCATATCTCTCATATCCCTCATATCTCTCATATCTCTCATATCCCTCATATCCTCATATCTCTCTATATCCCTCATATCTCTCATATCCCTCATATCCCTCATATCTCTCATATCCCTCATATCCCTCATATCTCTCATATCCCTCATATCCCTCATATCCCTCATATCTCTCATATCCCTCATATCCCTCATATCCCTCATATCCCTCATATCTCTCATATCCCTCATATCCCTCATATCCCTCATATCTCTCATATCCCTCATATCTCTCATATCCCTCATATCCCTCATATCCCTCATATCTCTCATATCCCTCATATCCCTCATATCTCTCATATCCCTCATATCTCTCATATCCCTCATATCCCTCATATCTCTCATATCCCTCATATCTCTCATATCCCTCATATCTCTCATATCCCTCATATCTCTCATATCCCTCATATCCCTCATATCTCTCATATCCCTCATATCTCTCATATCCCTCATATCTCTCATATCCCTCATATCCCTCATATCCCTCATATCCCTCATATCTCTCATATCCCTCATATCCCTCATATCCCTCATATCCCTCATATCTCTCATATCCCTCATATCCCTCATATCCCTCATATCTCTCATATCCCTCATATCCCTCATATCCCTCATATCTCTCATATCTCTCATATCCCTCATATCCCTCATATCCCTCATATCCCTCATATCCCTCATATCCCTCATATCTCTCATATCCCTCATATCCCTCATATCTCTCATATCCCTCATATCCCTCATATCTCTCATATCTCTCATATCCCTCATATCCCTCATATCCCTCATATCTCTCATATCCCTCATATCTCTCATATCCCTCATATCCCTCATATCCCTCATATCCTCTCATATCCCTCATATCCCTCATATCCCTCATATCCCTCATATCCCTCCTCATATCCCTCATATCCCTCATATCTCTCATATCCCTCATATCTCTCATATCTCTCATATCCCTCATATCCCTCATATCCCTCATATCCCTCATATCTCTCATATCCCTCATATCCCTCATATCCATCATATCCCTCATATCTCTCATATCTCTCATATCCCTCATATCTCTCATATCCCTCATATCCCTCATATCCCTCATATCTCTCATATCCCTCATATCCCTCATATCCCTCATATCCATCATATCCCTCATATCTCTCATATCTCTCATATCCCTCATATCTCTCATATCCCTCATACCTCTCATATCCCTCAAAGCTCTCATATCCCTCATATCGCTCATATCCCTCATATCCCTCATATCTCTCATATCCCTCATATCCCTCATATCTCTCATATCCCTCATATCTCTCATATCTCTCGAATCGATACTCTGCTGTAGTTTAATACACATCCTCTTAAAATCAGTCAGAATCAGTGTTTCACAGTTTAATGTGTGTGTGTGTGTGTGTGTGTGTGTGTGTGTTTTGTGTTGTCAGATACACATCGGTTACATCATGTCAGTGGTCTGGTGTGGCTCAACGCAAACACGCTCGTCACGACATCTCACGACGCGTGTGTGAAACAGTGGACCATAAAAATCTAAACGCACATCTCAGCGGGATCAACAGAGACGACTCACCGGCTGTCTCTCTCTCTGTCTGTCTGTCTGTGTCTCTCTCTCTCTCGTTTTCTGTCTGTCTCTCTCTCTATGTCTCTCTCTGTCTGTCTGTGTGTCTGTCTCTCCCTCTCTCTCTCCCTCTCTGTCTCTATGTCTCTCTCTCGTTTTCTGTATGTCTGTCTGTCCCTCCCTCCCTCTCTCTCTGTGTGTCTCTCTCTCTCTCTCTCTCTCTCTCTCTCTCTCTCGTTTTCTCTCGTTTTCTGTATGTCTGTCTCTCTCTCTGTCTCTCCCTCCCTCTCTGTCTCTATGTCTCTCTCTCTCTCTCGTTTTGTGTCTGTATCTCTGGTTTGGGTTCGGCTCATTTCTCCTGCAGGTTTTCAGCTGCTGAACAAACACACAGTAGAATGATGATGTCATCGTGTGTTCAGACAGACAGGAACCCTTTAACACTCGAGCAGCACTTGACTTTCCTAAACGACACACATCTGACCACAAACTCTGTCAGTGATGCATTCCAGAAGCAGGGGTCAGAGGTCATGCGTGTGGCTGTGTGATCGTGGAGCTCTCGTGTGTGTGTGTGTGTGTGTGTGTGTGTGTGTGTGTGTGCGTGCGTTTATATCGATGATTAATAAGCGTACAGCAGAACGTGTCTGAACTCTGTGATGGTATTTTACTCCTCACATGTTGCTGAAGTGTTTCTGTTTGGATGTCTCGTGCATTTTCATTGGGTGGATGTGATTCATAATTGTATTAATAATGACAATAAAACACTTTTATGCACTTTCTCTTGTTCAGTTTGTGTCTTTCATGACAATAACACACACTTCCTGTCAAAGTGTCATTACTGTATCATAATGTTACAACTCAACTGTGATTGAAGTATCTCATTTCATTGTAATAATTGAGTTATAGCACATCTTTATAAGGGAGAGTAAGTCTTGACTCTAGATTAGCCGTATGGGCGAATAATTCACCCTCATGTTGACCTCATCAACCAGCTACAACAAAACAACCACAATGAGATTTACATTTACATTTATGCATTTGGCAGAGGCTTTTATCCAAAGTGACTTACAGAGCACTTATTACAGGGACAATCCCCCCGGAGCAACCTGGAGTTAAGTGTCTTACTCAAGGACACAATGGTGGTGACTGTGGGGATCAAACCAGCGACCTTCTGATTACCAGTTATGTGCTTTAGCCCACTACACCACCACAATTAGTTTTTACAATTTAAGATATCTATTAGTATTGACAGTGGATGATTCTCAACAATAATGCAATGTTTTTTAATGATTTAAACCAGCATAAAGACATTATCATTATTATTATTATTATTATTATCCCCTTTTCTCCCAATTTGTAACGCCCAATTCCCAATGTGCTCTAAGTCCTCATGATGGCACAGTTACTCACCTCAATTCGGGTGGTGGGGGACGGATCTCAGTTGCCTCCGCGTCTGAGACCGTCAATCCGTGTATCTTATTACGTGACTTGAGTGTGTTACCATGGACACGTAGCGCGTGTGGAAGCTTCACGCTATTCTCAGTGGCATCCACGCACAACTCACCACACGCCCCACCGAGAGCGAGAACCACATTATAGTGACCACGAGGAGGTTACCCCATGTGACTCTCCCCTCCCTAGCAACCGGCCCAATTTGGTTACCCCATGTGACTCTACCCTCCCTAGCAACCGGGCCAATTTGATTACCCCATGTGACTCTACCCTCCCTAGCAACCGGCCCAATTTGGTTACCCCATGTGACTCTACCCTCCCTAGCAACCAGTCCAATTTGGTTACCCCATGTGACTCTACCCTCCCTAGCAACTGGACAATTTGGTTACCCCATGTGACTCTACCCTCCCTAGCAACAGGCCCAATTTGGTTACCCCATGTAACTCTACCCTCCCTAGCAACCGGGTCAATTTGGTTACCCCATGTGACTCTACCCTCCCTAGCAACCGGGACAATTTGGTTACCCCATGTGACTCTACCCTCCCTAGCAACCGGCCCAATTTGGTTACCCCATTTGACTCTACCCTCCCTAGCAACCAGTCCAATTTGGTTACCCCATTTGACTCTACCCTCCCTAGCAACCGGCCCAATTTGGTTACCCCATGTGACTCTACCCTCCCTAGCAACCGGACAATTTGGTTACCCCATGTGACTCTACCCTCCCTAGCAACAGGCCCAATTTGGCTACCCCTTGTAACTCTACCCTCCCTAGCAACCGGGTCAATTTGGTTACCCCATGTGACTCTACCCTCCCTAGCAACCGGGTCAATTTGGTTACCCCATGTGACTCTACCCTCCCTAGCAACCGGGTCAATTTGGTTACCCCATGTGACTCTACCCTCCCTAGCAACCGGCCCAATTTGGTTGCTAAGGAGACCTGGCTGGAGTCCCTCAGCACGCCCTGGATTCAAACTCACGACTCCAGGTTTGATAGTCAGCGTCAATACTTGCTGAGATACCCAGACACACAAACAAATATTCTTGATTGTCTTGAATATGATGGCACACAAAGAAATTGTAATCGTCCTAAAATGTGCGAAATTCTCAGTTGGTTTGAGACTGTGTCTCTGTGGATAAGGTGTCTCATTCATCATTAATGGCGATCTGGTTCTTCTGTACATTATTCGTGTTGCAGTCAATGAAAGCTGTAGATATCTGTTATCATCTCTGTAATGATGTCAAGACTCTTCGGTCATCAGGAGGTCAGACACTGAAAGCGCCTGGCAGCTTCGACAGAGAACACACTTCTGTCTCAGAGGTGCATCATCACTTTGCCAAACTTTCTCATTCTCTGGTCCTCAGTGGTGAAATCACCTGCCGACCTCCACCTGAGCAGAAGACCTTGTGTACGGGTATAGAACAATATGAGGGTGAGTAAATGATGTCAGAATCTTCACTGTGAAAGAAACATTGCTTTGAGGTCATTTGAGGTGAGGTGCATCATTAATAGTGAGCTGGCAGTTTGTGTGTATTTGAGGAAATTAAACTTACACACGTGCAACAGAAATACTCCACATAAAAACTTTGATCAAATAACTTCGATATCGATTGAAACATTTAGCGTGTGTGTGACAGCGGGGCGTGGTCAAGCGCCCGTCCGAGAGAAAGCGGTAAGGGCTCACACCTGAGCTAAATTATGTCTAACACCTGTCTCTAATTGCAGTAGCGTGAGGAGAGCGGATAAAAGCCAGCAGCCACAGAGCATCGGGAGAGCCTGACAACAAGGCAGAGAATACGTGTGTGTGTGTTAAGGAAATTAAGTGACAAAAATAAAGCTTACCCCTTAAGCCAGGGGTGTCAAACTCAGTTCCTGGAGGGCCACAGCCCTGCAGAGTTTAGTTCCAGCCCTGCTTCAAAATGCCTCCTTGTGATCTTCAAGCACTCCTGAAGACCTTGATTAGCTGCTTCAGGTGTGTTTAATTAGGGTTGAAGCTAAACTCTGCTGGACTGTGGCCCTCCAGGAACTGAGTTTGACCCCCCATGCCTTAAGCTGACGTCTGTTTCCATCCCTTCCTCGGTCCGCTTGACACTGGTGCCGAAACCCGGGAATAGAAGGAACACCTTTTTTTTTGTTCCAAGTTATGGAACAGAGTCACCCCATAGAGCCATCCCAGCTGGCGGAAGTCCTCCAGTCCCTCGCTACTCTCCATCAAGGCCACCAACAATCCCTGCTTGAGCTCCGGCAGGATCAAGATCGACGTTTTTTCGAGATCATGCGGGCTCAGGCAGAGAACCGACTCGCTATCCGGAGCCTCCTCAGCCAGGAGACTGCGTCGGCCCCAGCCGCGACCCCGGACACCCACGCTATGCTACCCCCACCCACGTTACAGAAGATGGGGGCAGCAGATGATCCTGAGGCCTTCCTCGACTTGTTCGAGCGGACGGCAGAAATCTGGGGCTGGCCACCCGAACAGTGGGCAGCCCACCTAATCCCTCTCCTGTCCGGGGAAGCGCGGCACAACAACTGCCGGCGACAAACCTCCTGGCTTACGCTGACCTGAAGAGGGCCATACTGCAACGGGTTGGTCGGAGCCCGGAAGAGAATCGGCAACTCTTCCGGAGCATGAAGCTAGAGAAGTCCGATCGCCCGTTCGCGTTTGCTCAATGGCTCCGTGGACGCTTGTCGGCGGTGGCTGCTCGCGGGGACCACAACGCCGAGGAAGTCATCGCTCAGGTGGTGCTGGAGCAGTTCGCGCAACGGCTGCCCAGGAGAACGGCGGAGTGGGTCCAGTGCCACCGCCCGGCGTCGCTGGAGGAAGCCGTACGACTCGCGGAGGACCACATGGCGGCGATTCCAAGGGCGGATGAGCCCTCTCTCTCTTTCTCCCCTTCCCCTGTGTCTTCCCCTGTTTTTTTCCCCTCCCCTCTTCCCTCTCGCTCTGCTCTCTCCCCAGGGTCCGTGCCTGCCCCCCGCAGGTGTGGAGGATTTGTGAGACCAACTTCCCGGCCGTGGGAGAAACCGCCTACCCCTTCCCCGTCCTTCAGCCGCTCTCCTCCTCAGGTGGGGGCGCCCGCCAGCACGGGTGCGGCCGTGGCACCTGGGCCGGTCTGCTGGAGGTGCGGAGACCGGACCACTTCCGGGATCAGTGTCCGCTGATGGAAATAGGGACGGTGGTCAAGCCCCTTCCGGAGAGAAAAGCGGTAAGGGCGCTCACACCTGAGCTAAATTATGTCTAACACCTGTCTCTAATTGCAGTAGCGTGAGGAGAGCGGATAAAAGCCAGCAGCCACAGAGCATCGGGAGAGCCTGACAACAAGGCAGAGAATACGTGTGTGTGTGTTAAGGAAATTAAGTGACAAAAATAAAGCTTACCCCTTAAGCCAGGGGTGTCAAACTCAGTTCCTGGAGGGCCACAGCCCTGCAGAGTTTAGTTCCAGCCCTGCTCCAAAATGCCTCCTTGTGATCTTCAAGCACTCCTGAAGACCTTGATTAGCTGCTTCAGGTGTGTTTAATTAGGGTTGAAACTAAACTCTGCTGGACTGTGGCCCTCCAGGAACTGAGTTTGACCCCCCATGCCTTAAGCTGACGTCTGTTTCCATCCCTGCCTTGGTCCGCTTGACAGTGTGATTGAGGCTGATTATTACAGATGAGATTACATCATATCTGATCTATAGATGACGAGTTGAACTGTGTAGTGCCCGCCAGCGAGCAACAGTTCAAAGAGGGAGTGGGCAGTGTGTGTGTGTGTGAGAGAGAGAGAGAGAGTGTGTGTGAGAGAGAGAGTGTGTGTGTGTGAGAGAGAGTGTGTGTGTGTGAGAGAGAGAGTGTGTGTGAGAGAGAGAGTGTGTGTGTGTGAGAGAGAGAGTGTGTGTGTGTGAGAGAGAGAGTGTGTGTGAGAGAGAGAGTGTGTGTGAGAGAGAGAGTGTGTGTGTGTGAGAGAGTGTGTGTGTGTGTGTGTGTGAGAGAGAGAGAGAAAGAGAGAGAGAGAGTACTAACGTTCCAGAAAAGACCCAGATGTCAGGGAAAGAGACACAATTTCACCCTTGGTACGACCAAAATTGATCATGCCACAAACTACACTTACCTCGGGCTGAAATTCAGTGCAAACGGAAACCTCAACTTGGCCGTGAATGAACTGAAAGCGAAAGCAAGAAGGGCTTTCTATGCCATTAAAACATCTATCCAATTTGAAATACCAATCAGAATCTGGCTCAAAATATTCCAGTCAGTCATTGAACCTATTGCAGTATATGGCAGTGAAGTTTGGGGTCCTCTCCTAAATCACCAATTTGACAAATGGGACAGAAATGGGATTGAAGCCCTGCATACAGAGTTCTGTAAGAGTGTCCTGAGAGTACAGAGAAACACAACTAATAATGCATGCAGGGCAGAATTAGGCCAATACCCTCTATTAATCCACATTGAGAAATGAGCCATCAAATTTTGGAAACATCTAAAACTGAGTGACCCCAACTCTTATCATTTTAAAGCCCTTAAAAACCATGAAATGAACGCTGAGAAGAGTCCCATCATCCAGCTGGTCCTGAGGCTCCACAAACAGACTAACAATAATCATCCTCAGGACACGGACACCCTCATCCACACAATCCGGCACAAACAAATGATAAAAGCACAAAAAGAAAAGTACCGAACTTATTGGAATGAAACAACACAAAAACAAAGTAAACTACAATGT
>NC_068294.1:45271979-45276979 GCF_025860055.1 Xyrauchen texanus
TACAGTGAGTGTGTGTGTGTGTGTGTGTGTGTGTGAGTATAGTGAGTGTGTGTGTGTGTGTGAGTACAGTGTGTGTGTGTGTGTGTGAGAGAGTACAGTGTGTGTGTGTGTGAGAGAGTGTGAGTGTGTGAGAGAGAGTGTGTGAGTGTGAGTACAGTGAGTGTGTGTGTGTGAGTGTGAGTACAGTGAGTGTGTGTGTGTGTGTGAGTACAGTGAGTGTGTGTGTGAGTACAGTGTGTGTGTGTGTGTGTGTGTGTGTGTGTGTGTGTGTGTGTGAGAGTACAGTGTGTGTGTGTGTGAGAGAGTGTGAGTGTGTGAGAGAGAGTGTGTGAGATCTCTTCTGTGTTTATTGTTTAGTTGCAGTATTCAGAATAACTGGTTAATCATGATGAATATAGACTGAACTGATAAATATTTGCTGAATAAACTGTAAATACTGAGACTGAATGACGTCACGTGTGTTCTGTTAATATGACTGACAGGTAATCATTGAAATAATCGTGTTCTTGTTTTCAGATTTATGACAGATGTTCATGTAATGAAGGTTTTCTGTGTCTAGTTTCCACCTTTCACAGTATTTAGTTACTGACCAAGTGAAAATGTGAAAAATTAAAGAGCGACTTTTGCCGCCTGCTTCCGGTTTCCATTCAAACGGGCTTTTTTTTTTTATTATTATTTTTTTTTTTTTTTATTGCAGATAGAACAGGTAAACATAACATACATAGCATACAAATGTATCACAACAAGAGAGAGAAAAACAAATAATTAATTTGTAGCAGGGGGTCCAAAAATGATATCAAAATTTTTTAAACACGTTAATGACTTTTTGTTTGTTAACAATTTCAAAGATGATATGAAGCAATCAAATTCTAATTTAAACAACTTAAATAATGGTGGTGAATTTAGATATTTTTGCTTATGGATATAAAATTTAGCCAACAGAATAAATAAGTTAACAATGTATTCAAGACCTTTGTTAACATTGTTTTCATAATACACAATGATATCCTTTAAAGTAAAATAGTATTTAACTTTTACCAAGTTAAAAATAAATTCTGCCAATTCCTTCCAGAAACATTGGATAATATCGCATTCAAAAAACAAATGTGTCAACACTTCTTTCCCACTTTTACAAAAAGAGCATAAATCATCGATATCAGAGTATCTTGCAATTAATGATTTAACAGGGTAAATGGTATGCAAAATTTTAAAATGTATTTCTTTGGTTTTATTATTAATGCAATATTTAAAGGGAATTAACCAAGCAGTCTTCCAATTAATATTATCAATAATAGAGTTCCAAAAGAATTTACCTCTAGGTGCTATTTTATTTTGTATTTGAAATACTGCACGAATATGTTTATTATTGCATTTTTTATCAATCAATTCAATGCCGTTTAATATTAATTTTGGACTTATCATTAATGTAGGATTAAATTGAATATGACTTTTGATAAGATGAATCAGAATAGGGGAAATAGCTTTAATAACAGAATTAAACTCCTTAAAATGCACAGGAAAACATTCAAACGGGCTTTAATGGATAAATATGATGCGTGATGACGTCATGCCTAAAAAAACACGGTCACGTGAGGTTTGTTTATCACAACAGAAATCTGAAGCAGTTTCATTCAGGAGTGTGTTTATCACTGATCACCTGCAGATGTCACTGATGTTTATCTTCTGTAGTTTGGGGTAAAATGGAGATTATTGAGATTACTGTCATATTCATTAAGAAATAAAAGCAATCAGAAGAGCAATTATAATAAATACGGGGAAGTTTTCTGAAAGTGACTCAATAGTTCTGATAGTTCATAATAAAAGTCCAGAACATTCTGAGAGTCATTCAGACTTTATTCATCTCCAGAACAGAGTAAAGCTCGTGTGTGTGTGTGTGTATGAGAGAGTGCGTGTGTGAGTGTATGTGTGTGTGTGTGTGTATGAGAGAGTGTGTGTGTGAGTGTGTGTGTGTGTGTGTGTGTATGAGAGAGTGTGTGTGTGTGTATGAGAGAGTGTGTGTGTGTGTGTGTGTGTGTGTGTGTGTGTGTGTATGAGAGAGTGTGTGTGTGAGAGTGTGTGTGTGTGTGTGTGTGTATGAGAGAGTGTGTGTGTGAGAGTGTGTGTGTGTGTGTGTATGAGAGAGTGTGTGTGTGAGTGTGTATTTATCACTTTGTGGGGATCAAATGTCCCCATAAGGATAGTAAAACCCGAAATTTTTGACCTTGTGGGGACATTTTGTCGGTCCCCATGAGGAAAACAGCTTATAAATCATACTAAATTATGTTTTTTGAAAATGTATATGTAGGTGTCGTCACCTTCTTGCCAAGCTGCTTGGCGATGGTCTAGTTGCCCATTCCAGCCTTGTGTAGATCTACAATCTTGTCCCTGACATCCGTGGACAGCTCTTTGGTCTTGGCCATGGTTGAGAGTTTGGAATCTGATTCTGTGAACAGGTGTCTTTTATACAGGTGACGAGCTGAGATTAGGAGCACTCCCTTTAACAGTTTCAGCTCGTTACCTGTATAAAAGACACCTGGGAGAGGGGGTTGAATTCTTATTTCCCTCATAAAAAAAATTCTGGATTTTTTTGTTGTTATTCAGTCTCTCACTGGTCAAATTAACCCACCATTAAAATTATAGACTGATCATTTGTTTGTCAGTGGGCAAACGTACAATATCAGCAGGGGATCAAATACTTTCCCTCACTGTATGTGTCACTAACACTAACCTTTGTCAAATCCATTGACTAGTTTCCAGTCAAAAGCATTATTTGTATCAGTCTAGTACCTCGTAAACACAACTATGTTTTTAGGTGGACTACTGGAGGATGTGTAGCAGCAACCAATCAGATCGCAGTGCTGATTTTAGTGGCTCTTGTGTTTGATGGTCTCTGACGGGGCCTGACCGCTCATCAATGCTACTGTCACAGGTGTCTCCATGGCAACAGCGACAATACTTATATTCCTGTGCTCATGCTCTGTAATGGAAATGTGTGTGTGACCTATCAGTGATTGACAGTTTATCTGTGTCTTCTGCGTGTGTCTGTGAGATTATCTGTTGGTGTGTTTGTGATCTACATACGTGTCCGTCAGCTGTCAGCAGATCTTCACAGCTCCACACAGTTAATCTGATGAGCTCCAGATCAGCCGATGTTCCCGCTGTTAACGCAACAACATCTTAAATGGATCATCTATGGGCACATAGATTTATTTTAAATGTGCATTATTGAATATATATCTATTTATTGATTCTTTAAGCTGTTGAACATTTTAGATGTGTATTATTGAATATATATCTATCTATTGATTCCTTAAGTTGTCGAATTGATAATTTTATTTCACTATTTGCTGTGTTATTGTTGTTCTATTTTTGTTGTGGTTATGTTTATTGTGGTTCCCATGAGTGTAAAACAAATTCCCCATGGGGCAATAAAGGTTTTCATTTCATTTCATTTCATTTCAACATCCACCACTCCTCACAGCCGGGATTTAAACACGGACTAAAACATTCCCATTGGATTTTACTGAATACATACTGAGTGAAGGCATTATACAGTGACTGATGCTATTCTAGACACACGCTGTTCTACTTCATCTGAGAAGCACCATACTGGGGCCATTCTGATCCCGCAATCCTGCACGTGTATATCAGCAGCTGATGGACGGTAGTGTTGAGGAGTAACTAACTATAGTAGAGACACTACTCACTTGACATGTTTCAGTAGTATGACAGTAGTTACTAACTTCTATCTATTTAGTCTCAATTGCTTTTGTGTCTTTATATAATCTCAGACTGACTCGATGTTCAGTGAGGGCACTGTGGGGGCAATGCCAACTGTTCTTCTTTCTATTTGTAAAAGTAATGTCTTGGAAGCTAAAATGTAAATTTCCTATTGACACACTAATGCTGAAGATGTGGTGGTGGTGTAGTGGGCTAAAGCACATAACTGCTAATCAGAAGGTCGCTGGTTTGATCCCCACAGTCACCACCATTGTCTCCTTGAGTAAGACACTTAACTCCAGGTTGCTCCGGGGGGATTGTCCCTGTAATAAGTGCTCTGTATAATACATTGGTACTCAGAAGGTTGCTGGTTTGATCCCCACAGTCACCACCATTGTGTCCTTGAGTAAGACACTTAACTCCAGGTTGCTCCGGGGGGATTGTCCCTGTAATAAGTGCACTGTAAGTCGCTTTGGATAAAAGCATCTGCCAAATGCATACATGTAAATGTAAGATATAAATAACCTACAGCCTTCAGGTGCCAACATGGCAAACGCCTCCTCCCCACCACCACCAGCAGTCTTTGTCTGACCGGGGTAGGCTCCTCGCCCGCCATCTGCCCCGGCAGCATTTGATGGTTCAGTTATATTTTTACCGGACTGTCAGATGAGGGCTTTCGTTTGATATCTATGTTTGAGTGCAGGTGAAAAAGCAACAAATAATTGAAACAGAACACAATAAGAAGTTTGCTGAGGGACAGTTTTGTCTTCATACACTTAAAGCATTTGCATTCATTCTGAAACCACTGTGAAACTTCTTCAGCAGCATACTAAATTACTTGGTCCCTTTTGGACTCTGACTCGACTCGGACTCGATTATTTAAAGACTCGGACTCGACTCTGACTCGATTATTTAAAGACTCGGACTCGGCCTGTTACAGACGGTCTTGAGTCTGACTTGGTCCCTTTTGGACTCAGACTCGGACTGGATTATTTAAAGACTCAGACTCGACTCGGACTCGGCCTGTTACAGACTCGGTCTTGAGTCTGACTCTGTCCCTTTTGGACTCGGACTCGATTATTTAAAGACTCGGACTCCACTCAGACTTGGCCTGTTACAGACTCTGTCTTGAGTCTGACTTGGTCCCTTTTGGACTCGGACTCGATTATTTAAAGACTCGGACTTGATTATTTAAAGACTCGGACATGATTATTTAAAGACTCGGACTCGGCCTGTTACAGACTCGGTCTTGAGTCTGACGTGGTCCCTTTTGGACACGG
>NC_068294.1:45279479-45284479 GCF_025860055.1 Xyrauchen texanus
ACAACGGCAGCTCAAATATCACCACAAATTCAGCCGAAAGAAAAATAATATTTTTCTGAAAATTGTTTGTTTTTGTTGATAACTAAACACATGAACTCTCCAAATTAGCATTAGTGCAATGTGAAACAAATAAGATCATCTCCTTAAGATGATTCGATCATGTTTTCCTCTTTTGTAAGTCGCTTTGGATAAAAGCATCTGCCAAATGAATAAATGTAAATGTTAATGTCATTTTTTTCCAATCAGTTTTAACGGACAATCTGCTGAACATTTGGTACACATACCAGACCATCTTTTCCCAGTTTCTGACTTTTCAGGTTCTGCTGGACATTTTAGTCGGTGGCACAGCTGTGTTGTTTAAGTGCGCTATGAGACACAAGCGAGGGAAGCGAGCCGGTGCGCTGGTCAAACTCCGTCAGCGCGGCCGAGTTTACACATCTAGCGAATATCCGCTCTCTTCTTAACAAAATGGACGCACTACATCTCATCGCCTGTACAAACAAGGACTTTTCAAACTCTGCTGCCTCGTGTTTCACAGAAATTTGGTGGGAGTTTACATCCCACCACATGCGTGTGTGAGCGCAGCGCTGCAACAGCTGACTGATCACATCACAGACACGGAGAAACAACATCCGGACACAGTTATTATTATTCTGGGAGATTTTATGCCCAAATACAGACAGCACATCACATGCCCCACCAGAGACTGGATACTGGATCACTGCTACACAACATTAAAGGATGTATATCGCTCTGCAGCACTGGGACTCTCTGATCCCTGTCTGGTTCATCTTCTCCTGACCTACAGGCAGAAACTCTAATCTGCTAAACCTGTAGGAAAGACTGTAAATAGAGGACCAATGAAGCAGAGCTGGAACTACAAGCCTGCTTTGACTGCACTGATTGGAGTGTATTTGACGCTGCAGACACCGACCTGGACGAGCTCACAGATACTGTGACATCATATATCAGTTCCTGTCAGGATATGTGCATCCCTACTAGGACTCATTTAACACAACAATGACAAACCATAGTTTACAGCAAAACTCAGGCAGCTTCGTCAGGCTAAAGAGGACGCTTACAGAAATGGGATCAAATATTGTACAATCAGGCCAAAAAAACACTGACAAAGGAGATTAAAGTGGCTAAAAGACGCTAACGGTCCTGCGTCTGTGTGAAGAGGTCTGAGGGACATTACTAACAACAAGACACCATCCCCCAACACTGTAGGGAACCAACAACTGGCTGACGACTTAAATGTGTTTTACTGTAGATTTGAAAAGGCCCAGTCACACACCCCACACCCAATCTGACCTTCCGTTCACACAAACAACAACACCTCCTGCAACCCCATAACGTGTACATCCCGCCACAAGCGTCTATGTATGCAGGGCTGCAACAGCTGCCTGATCAGATCACAGACACGGAACAACAATACCCGGACACACTTATTATTTTATAAAAATATATATAATACCCCCCCCCCCCCTCCCCTCTCCTGCTACTGAACCTGCACTTAAGATCTGTGAAGAGGATGTGTGCCGGGTCTTCCAGAAACAGAAGACAAGAAAAGCACTGGGCCCAGATGGTATTTCACCCACTTGTCTATAATCCTGTGCTGACCAGCTGCCCCCAGCTGTGGAGTCATTCAGGTTTCTGGGCACTACCATCTCACAGGACCTGAGTGGGACACACACATTGACTCCATTGTGGAAAAAGGCCCAGCAGAGGTTGTATTTCCTTCACCAGTTTAGGAAGTTCAACCTGCCACAGGCGCTGCTGGTCCA
Organism: Xyrauchen texanus; assembly: GCF_025860055.1. Lineage (NCBI taxonomy): Eukaryota > Metazoa > Chordata > Actinopteri > Cypriniformes > Catostomidae > Xyrauchen > Xyrauchen texanus. The sequence continues at coordinate 45,281,267 of NC_068294.1, forward strand.
GTTCTACTCAGCAGTCGTTGAGTCTGTCCTCTGCACTTCAGTTACTGTCGGGTTTGGTTCGACTGCTGAGAGGATTATTGGTGCCCCCTGCACCCCCTTCAAGAACTGTACACCTCCAGAGTGAGGAAAAGGGCTGGTAAAATCACTCTGGACCCCACTCACCCAACGCAATACCTTTCTGAATGGTTGCCTTCTGTCCGACGCTTCAGAGCTCTGAGCACCAGAACCGTCAGTTAAAACTGCCCCATTGAGCAATAATGATGTGCAATACACAGTTAAGTCTATTTATATTCATCTAACATATCCAAACACTTCTGCATTACATTCCCTTGCACCTGTATATAACAGATCTGTATTTGTACATACAGATCTGTGTGTGTGTGTGTGTGTGTGTATATTTATATATTGTCTTATTGTGTATTTCTATATATATTATAGTTTCTATTAAATGTTATTTGTATTCAGTTTTATTATTATCTCTGCACTGGAAGCTTCTGTCACAAAGTCCTTATGTGTATGTGGCAGGGCGGAGGGCGGGGCAGGGTCGTTATCCTACACACCCGGTCCCGTATTAGGCTGATTATGCCTCCGTGAGGGTTAAAGGTCGACTGCAGAGGATCGTGCGAGAGAGAGATCGTTTACGGACATGTCCGTCATATGTGTGTGTTTATGTTGTCTTTTAAGTTTATCATTAAAACTGATTTATATTGACAAGCCGGTTCTCGCCTCCTCCTTGCCCATCCTTTAACTGTGTTACATTGGTGCCGAAACCCGGGAAGGAGGAGGGATGCCCGTTGCAGAGTCCTCGACACTGCCGTCCACCCTGGGGAGCGCCGCTGCCATCTGCCGGGGGACGAGGAGCCCAGCCGCCTGATAGAAGATGATGGCCTAATACGGGACCGGGTGTGTATGATCATGACCTAGCCCGCCCTCCACCCTGCCACATTGTAATAAATCTCATTCTGGTTCTGAATAATCATGGTACTGCTTGTTTTATTCTTAAATTATGCAGATTTATCCACGTGCATCCTCACGTCCACATGCGTTGGCGTTGTATTTTCACTTTGCTGTATGCTAGTTCAGTGAAACCTGTTTGGTTGTAAAGAGTCTCTAGTTTCGTTTGATATCCCGCTTTAAAAGCGCAGTTCTTGGCGTGTCAGCACGCTGATAAACATGATGTCCACATACGAGGATGTTGGGACATTATTCCCTCAAAAGTTGAAAAAACATCTCGAACACACGTGGGTCATTTCACTTCATTGGAATATACATTTTGTTATATATAAGGACTGAAGGACTTTTTAAGGTATTAGTATTAAGCACACAAACATCTTGAAAGCCATAAAATTAAGCCGTAAAATCATCAGCCAAATTTCATAATCTTGACTGCCTTAATTGTCTTTTTAATTATGTTACAATGCCAAAAATCAGGTCCTATAAACAGATATTTTTCATTCATGTCTTTTGATGTTTGTATGAAATGTGACCTCCAGATTTTCTTGAGATTCCCTCAAAATCTCTTTATGATTCTCAGTATTTCTCTGATGCAGCACGCTGATGTGGCGAGTCTTTTCTACATTTACACGGCCTGACATTCACAGAGAATCCTGAATGGAACATTTGACAAACTCCTTGAACACTTCATTAAAAGACTCATTACTAGTCCGTGACAAAATGCTGACACACACAAACCTGAAAAGAAAGGATGACCATGAAAAACCGATCGAAGTCGAGCTAACTGAGATTCCAACACTGAATGAATGATTTTATAACTGTGACTGTGTTAGAATATGAAACAATTCTATTTTTATTCATATGACACTTTTCACACTAGCTATTGATCCAGAGCAGCTTTACACAGAATACTGCGGTGAGGAAGAACTCTGGCTGCACATTAGTCCAACTGAAACAACTGGATGATGGTCATGAGATCTCATCTTCGTCCTCTCTGTTAGATGAACACAGCTCTGTCTGTAACACTATTGATCAGATTTCAGTGAGGAATTTCCCTTTTATCTAAACAAATCAGCTGTGATTGCAAGAGACCCAAACAAACGCTCAGGGGTCTGATCCTCAGCCGTCTGTCACTGTCTGATCTACAGACACCTGAAGCCTGAGGCTCTGACATCACTCTCCCTGCAGCTGTGTCTGTTTTTCATTACGTTCCTCCTGTGAAGATCTGCAGATGATGCTGTGAGCTCCAGGCCTGAACCAGTACAGATCCACAGGTCAAGACCAGTTGAGCACGGATCACTGGTCTGCAGTGGCAGGAGGCGAATAACAGTGAAGACAGCAGCAGTATCTTGAGCGTCTGGTGTGATCTTCTCAAGAGACCTTGCTGGACATGACTAAACAGCTTTTATTATACATTTATTTCCAAACATGACCATTGAAGTTACTGATGATTGTCAATTGAGAGGAACGAGAACTATACATCAGAATTTACAAAAATAGAATAAAGAATAATCACAGATTACTGCGTAATACTCCAGATGCTTCTAGCAGTAGACAGACTACAGGACATTGAGTGGTTTTATAATTCAAGTTCACAAACTCATGTTTGAGGTGTGTGTGCAATATATCGCTCTGTTCCTCATAGAGATGATTCTGTCATCTGCAGCTCCCTCGAGTTCTTCAAACACTGTATATGCTACAGTCGTGATTTAGTGACGTGTTTGTACATCAATCAGAGAGAGTTCATATAGCTGCTTTGAAAGATGAATGAAAGCATCTCTTCCATGTTAATCAAAGGTTTTGTCCTAATCTTCTGTGAACGTGACGGGAACATTTTCAGTCGTTTAGTTTCTATTTGTGCGGTGTCGCACTAGCTAACTCTACCCACCGTGAAATCTCATTGAACGTTATTCTGAGGTTCATCAGATATAAATCACAGACATAAACTTTATTAGCTATTAAAATCTGCATCTTATCACACGTTTGTGTCATTTCATTTATCTCTGTCCGTCATGGCACTTTTAAAACAGCTTGCTTATGCGAGTGTGTGAGAGTGTGTGTGTATATGTGTATATGAGTGTGTGTGTGTGTGTGTGTATATGTGTATATGTGTGTGTGAGTGTTTGTGTATATGTGTGTGTGTGTGTGTGTGTGTGTATATGTGTATATGTGTGTGTGAGTGTTTGTGTATATGTGTGTGTGTGTGTGTGTGTGTATATGTGTATATGTGTGTGTGAGTGTTTGTGTATATGAGTGTGT
>NC_068294.1:45294103-45299103 GCF_025860055.1 Xyrauchen texanus
GACCTCATGTACACATGCGTGGACGTTGTATTTTGGCTTCAATATATGAAATGCATAATTTAAATGGATAAAAACTGACTTAATACTGTTCACAAGACTCTAGACTGACATTTAAGGGTTAAATTCTGCTGCACCGAGTCACATGACACGACAACATGACGTTGGTTTCTGTGAAGCGCTCCTACAGGTGCAGCGCCAACAGAAGTGCCACTGGTAACAAATCTCCAAAAAGTTTTTTAACTAAAACCAGTTTGGTTGTAAAGTCAAGAGTCTCTAGTTTCATTTGATACGCTGCTTTAAAAAATCTGTTCGTGCATCAGCGCTCTGATAAACATGATGTCCACATATGAGGACACTGGCACCATATTTCCTCAAAAGTCATGCACTAAATAGAGAGCAAGGGAGCATCCTATATCTCTCTATAACTGTTCTGAGACCAGTGCAGACAGACAGCACACTGGAGGTTAAGTCATGCACTAAATAGAGAGCAAGGGAGCATCCTATATCTCTCTATAACTGTTCTGAGACCAGTGCAGACAGACAGCACACTGGAGGTTAAGTCATGCACTAAATAGGGAGCAAGGGAGCATCATATAGCTCTCTATAACTGTTCTGAGACCAGTGCAGACAGACAGCACACTGGAGGTTACGTCATGCACTAAATAGGGAACAAGGGAGCATCCTATAGCTCTCCTATAACTGTTCTGAGACCAGTGCAGACAGACAGCACACTGGAGGTTAAGTCATGCACTAAATAGGGAGCAAGGGAGCATCATATAGCTCTCTATAACTGTTCTGAGACCAGTGCAGACAGACAGCACACTGGAGGTTACGTCATGCACTAAATAGGGAGCAAGGGAGCATCCTATATCTCTCTATAACTGTTCTGAGACCAGTGCAGACAGACAGCACACTGGAGGTTAAGTCATGCACTAAATAGGGAGCAAGGGAGCATCCTATAGCTCTCCTATAACTGTTCTGAGACCAGTGCAGACAGACAGCACACTGGAGGTTAAGTCATGCACTAAATAGGGAGCAAGGGAGCATCCTATAGCTCTCCTATAACTGTTCTGAGACCAGTGCAGACAGACAGCACACTGGAGGTTAAGTCATGCACTAAATAGGGAGCAAGGGAGCATCCTATAGCTCTCCTATAACTGTTCTGAGACCAGTGCAGACAGACAGCACACTGGAGGTTAAGTCATGCACTAAATAGGGAGCAAGGGAGCATCCTATATCTCTCCTATAACTGTTCTGAGACCAGTGCAGACAGACAGCACACTGGAGGTTAAGTCATGCACTAAATAGGGAGCAAGGGAGCATCCTATAGCTCTCTATAACTGTTCTGAGACCAGTGCAGACAGACAGCACACTGGAGGTTAAGTCATGCACTAAATAAGGAGCAAGGGAGCATCCTATATCTCTCTATAACTGTTCTGAGACCAGTGCAGACAGACAGCACACTGGAGGTTAAGTCATGCACTAAATAGGGAGCAAGGGAGCATCCTATAGCTCTCTATAACTGTTCTGAGACCAGTGCAGACAGACAGCACACTGGAGGTTAAGTCATGCACTAAATAGGGAGCAAGAGCATCCTATAGCTCTCTATGCAGTTAAGTGCGTTCACTCCTAAAATCTGATCATAAGTTCAGTTTCAGGCTGCAGATGATGTTTGGACACTCAATGATCATCAGTTCATAGATTCAACATTTATAATGGATCATTACATTTACATTACATTTATGCATTTGGCAGATGCTTTTATCCAAAGTGACTTACAGAGCACTTATTATAGGGACAATCCCCCCCGGAGCAACCTGGAGTTAAGTGTCTTACTCAAGGACACAATGGTGGTGGCTGTGGGGCTCGAACCAGCATCCTTCTGATTACCAGTTATGTGCTTAGACCACTACACCACCACCACTCCCATTTTATTCAAACATTTATTTGAACATGATTGACAGTGATTGGATGATGATGGACGTTACTTTCAATCTGAATTAATTATGATCATTTATGATGTAACATCATGAATAAACTCATGAAACATGAATAATCACTTCTGCAAACATCATAAACTATCTGATGAAAAAAATCAGATTTTCTTTAAAATGTCATAATATAGTCTCACTGTCCACATACAGGGACATCAATTATTAGGAAAACTATTTGCTTTAGAAAAAGAAAAGATATTTGTTGCACGTTTATTAAGTGCTTATAAATCACACAGCAGTCACACTCGGTCTCAGGAGGTTCAAAGCCGTCAGGTTTGTAGCGGTCAGATCCTTGATGTCAGTTACAGTAGGTCAGTTTTCTTGTGTCCTTATTTCATATTTCTTGGTTAATTATTTCCTATTTTTTTTTTTTTTTTTTTTTTATTGGACAAAAAAACAAACAAACTTAATTATAGGTGTATAGATATAGTAGTGTCTAAATGTGTTGTGATAAGTTTAAGGTTAATTTAATGTCATATAAAAGTATTCATTATTATTAATAATAAAAACATTCTGGTGATGTTGGTGAGAAAGAGAAATATATAGATTTAAACTTTGATATGGAACAATCAGTTATAATAATAATAATATTAATAGCAGTAGTAGCAGTGATAATAATAATATAATCTTATCTTTAGTCAATAAAAGGATTGCCGATATATGAAACTCTGTAGGTCTGGAGCCTCTCCACCACTGCCCGACACAGACACAACCCCAAATCTAACCCCCCACCTCCAGCGGTTGAGCTTCTGTGTACCGCTGTGTCTTCCTCCACAAAGGATACTGGGGCACCATGACAGGCATCTCCGAATCAAGCTCACCTGGTCTGCTTGTGACCCGGCAGATGACCAGAAATGATTGTTTGGTTTACATTTTGGTTTTCAGTCTTTTGCTGGAATTGTGGTGTGCACCGGTTATCTCCACAGCCAGAGACGCCACATCCACCCCAGACAGCACTCCGACACAGTCATGTTAAAATAAGAGAAAGGACCGCCGGCAGAGGGAGGGGCCAGGAAAACCAAAACTCGCACAGGCAATGCCTATGCCGACAACATGTGCCAAACGCACCCACCGACAGTACTAGGGCAGACCCCGGACCAGACAGCTAATATAATATATAAGTTATAAGTTATAAGTTATACATAGAATGTTTCTGGAATTGGGTTTAATAAGGGAGGCAGGTGGGAGGATGATAGATTGTTCTATGCTAACATATCTCTCAGTACTAGCACCACTACTACCCCATCAACAATAACAATAATTCTGTAGTTTTACAGATATGTGTTTGTAACAAAAATAGGAAATAAACATTATTGTTATATATTGATAGGTTATAAATATAATTATGATTTGATAATACTGTCAAAGAAATTAGAAAATATGTCAATATGTTAAATCAACTAAATTATTGACAAAATGATGGAAATATCTTTATACAATGACATCGATGATAATGCCGACTATAGTTATAATAATATTGATGGTAATGAAATAGTATTAACGATCATAGTGGTGATAATAGAGATGGAATAATGATGATAGTGCTATAAATAATAATATGAACAATATATAATATCAACACACACACACACACACACACACACACATATATATGCATATACGGTATGCGATATTCCGACCCCCCCCCCACCTCCGCTCAAGAGCCACCTTGTGATTTTGTCTTTTGTAGTTTTGCTAGAGATATTTTAGGTGTCTTGTTTTTCCAGTAAAAGTGAGCGGTTAATGAGTTAATGAACATTTATCTGTAGGTGTTGTTGGAAGCATTGAGAACAGATAGTTCATCTGTGCTAAAGTTTTCATTTTAACTGTAGCAATGCGACCAATGAGTGAGAGTGGAAGATTAGTCCATCGTTTAAAATCATCTTCAGTCTGTTTTAGAAGAGGGCTATAATTGAGGTTAGACAGCTCTGACAGTCTGGGGGAAATGTTGATACCTAAATATGTAATTTTATTTTTTTATTTATTTTATTTGCCAGGGCAATGCATATTAACAACAGTACGCCTGTAACATACAGAGTTAGCCAAAGGCTAGTTTTCATCTGTAGTCCTGTTTGCCAGCTGTACAATGGCACCCTAGAGAAAATATATTTTTAAAAGTTTGTACGTAAATATAAGTACAGCTGTGTTTGTCTGCTACAGCGTAGCTGCAGTGGACAATAATTATGAAAATATAAAATCTCATTAAAAAAATTAAATTCTGAAAAACAACATAGTTATACGCACGGGCAGTAGCAGCAAATAGCATGCACTGTCAGTGCAACCGGGTAAAACATCTGTTAGATGCATATAAAGATCATTTTCAACATCATTGGCATGGTCATACAAATAATAAACAAGGAAAGATTCACGACTAACACAAACGGTCAACAGTAAAACGTCAGTGTTGACAAGTCTGATTACTAATAAGCCAACATTTCTGATGTAATCGAAAAAGGCTATATGTGTTGAGGTCTCTGATTGAAGCCGGAATGGTGTTCCACTCCAGAGAAGCCCTAACGGAGACGGCGGACTGACTAAAAGCACTTTTCCTAAGTGGGATAGTACAGTCACCTCTTGACACTCCTCTGGTGATTCTGTGTGTGCTTGTTCTAAGATTGACAGTGGCGGTGCCATCCCATGTAAGATTTTGTAGACCTGACAGCAATTTGTGAACTCAATTAGATTTTCCCAACTTAAATATTGTATTTGAATAAAATGGCGCAGTGGTGAAAATGCTTTGGTTTCTTATCAAGTACTTTGAGTGTCTGTTTTTATAAAGACTGTCGTGGTTTCAAAGTAGTCGAGTTAGACTGGGTGGAGAGTTATGAGCTGTAGAGTCCCATGCATCTTCAGAAAGGGGTAATATAGTCGATTTGTTCCAGTTTATTGTGTAATCTGACATTTTGGAGAACATATGAATAATTCTGAAGGTTTGCTGTAGTGAACTGTGGGCGTCCTGTAAACATAGTAATAAATCGTCTGTATAAAGACACATTTGATGTTGTG
>NC_068294.1:45306603-45309103 GCF_025860055.1 Xyrauchen texanus
CAATCAGGTGCTGGGGAATGATTGTGTTGAATGCTGAGCTGAAATCTATGAACAGCATTCGAACGTATGAGTCCTTATTGTCTAGGTGGGTGAGGGCCAGATGGAGGGTTGTGGTGATGGCGTCGTCCGCTGAACGGTTTGGACGATCACGCAAACTGCAGTGGGTCTAGTGAGGGGGCAGCTGAGTCTTAATGTGCCTCATGACGCAGCCTCTCGAAGCACTTCATGATGATGGGTGTAAGTGCGACGGGACGGTAGTCGTTGAGGCAGGACACTGAAGACTTCTTTGGCATGGGGATGATGGTGGTGGCCTTGAAGCACGTTGGAACGATGGCGATGCTCAGAGAGATGTTGAAGATGTCGGTAAGAACATCTGCCAGCTGGTCTGCACATCCTCTGAGCACTCTGCCTGGTATGTTGTCTGGTCCAGCAGCCTTCCGTGGGTTGACTCTACATAGAGTTTTCCTCACATCCACTATGGTAAGACAGACTACCTGTCATGGTGAGCAGTGGGAGGATTCCCAGCAAGCGAACAGGTCTACCTGTGCATTGTCGAATCGACACCAAATATGCTGGACCACATGGGGGTTGAGTCTCCACTCTCCGCTGAGCATTGCCTGCCATGACAACACGTCCACTGTGGCGTTGAGGCTGCCCGGGATATGAGTGGCCCGCAGCAACCTCAACCGCTGCTGACTCCAGAGGAGGAGATGGCAGGCAAGTTGCAACATGCGACGAGAGCGTACACCGCCTTGGCGATTTATATATGTTACTGTCGCTGTGTTGTTGGACTGGACCAACACATGCTTGTCCTGGATCAATGGCAATAGCCTCCGCAGGGCGAGTAATACAGCCAGCAATGTTCGATTATATTAATGAAAGATTTGTCGTATCAAAATTATCCAGAAGAATTCATAGTTTACCCACCTTTTTTTACCACTACATCACTGTACATCACATACGTACATAACAAATCTGTCTGTGATTTTACTCTCAGGATGATTATGATGTTAGTGTGATATGCTAGAGAAGTTCTGAATTGGCTCTGGATTGGTTTTGAATCGGTTGTAGATCATTTCTGAATAAGTTCTGGATCGGATTCGAGTCTGTCTAGGATGAGTTCTGAATCGGTTCTGGGTCTGTTTTGAGTCAGTTATGGATTGGTTTCAAGTTTGTGTTGGATAAGCTCTGAATTGGTTCTAGATCAGTTTTGAATTGTTATGGATCAGTTCTGGATTGATTTCGAGTCTGTCTTGGATGAGTTCTGAATCGGTTCTGGGTCTGTTTTGAGTCAGTTATGGATTGGTTTCAAGTTTGTGTTGGATAAGCTCTGAATTGGTTCTAGATCAGTTTTGAATTGGTTATGGATCAGTTCTGGATTGATTTCGAGTCTGTCTTGGATGAGTTCTGAATCAGTTCTGGATCAGTTTCGAGTTTGTTTTTTGATAAGTTCTGAAATGGTTCTGGGTCTGTTTTGAGTCAGTTATGGATCAGTTCTGAATTGGTTCTGGATCTGTTTTGAATTGTTATGGATCAGTTCTAAATCGGTTTCGAGTCTGTCTTGGATAAGTTCTGAAATGGTTCTGGATCTGTTTTGAGTAAATTATGGTCAGATTTTTTCTATCCCCTTTTCTCCCGAGTTTGTAACGCCCAATTTCCAATGCACTCTAAGTCCTCGTGGTGGCGTAGTGACGCGCCTCAATCCGGGTGGTGGAGGACGACTCTCAGTTCCCTCCATGTCTGAGACCGTCAATCCGTGCATCTTATCACGTGGCTTGTTCAGCGCGTTACCGCGGAGACCTAGTGCATTTGGAGGCGTCACGCTATTATTTGCGGCATCCACGCACAACCCACCACACGCCCCACCGAGAGCGAGAACCACATTATAGCGACCACGAGGAGGTTACCCCAATGTGGGTTTTTAGTCTGTTTTGGATCAGTTCTTTGGAGCAACTATGTAAATAAGGACATATCATCCATTTCTAGAGTTTTTATATAAACATGATGATAAAGACTAAACAGTCACTCAAACACTGACTCTACCCCAGTTAGAAAAATGAAAACATTATTAACTGTATTTATGAATTGGTTCTTCATTAGAGGACATCACCAAATGTCCCCAAAGGATTTTTTGTCAGATTAAATTAACTTCTTGAGAGATATTTATTCCTAGACCCAAACAAATGAATCAACACACACACAAATGCATAAATACACACATTTATGCTCTTGGCAGAAGCTTCTGTACCAAGGTGACTATCAAGTGCATATTGACAGAACACACATACACAATCTGCATGTTAATCAGACTGGACTGCTGCTATTTTAAGCTGTTAGTATTTATAGGATTGATATGCTGATTATACACACACATACATGTATAACACACACACACACATGTACAAACACACATACACACTGACATGTGACCACAGCACTCATGTCACATGACTGACATGAGGACTTTCTCATCCTCTCTGTCTGTGTTTCAGGGTTTAGT
>NC_068294.1:45314103-45329103 GCF_025860055.1 Xyrauchen texanus
GGGTTGGGTTGGGTTGGATTAGTGATAAGGGTTGGGTTGGGTTAGGGGTAAGGGTTGGGTTGGGTTGGGTTGGGTTAGGGATAAGGGTTTGGTTGGGTTGGGTTAGGGATAAGGGTTGGGTTGGGTTGGATTAGTGATAAGGGTTGGGTTGGGTTAGGGGTAAGGGTTGGGTTGGGTTGGGTTGGGTTAGGGGTTGGGTTGGGTTAGGGATAAGGGTTGGGTTGGGTTAGGGGTTGGGTTGGGTTAGGGATAAGGGTTTGGTTGGGTTGGGTTAGGGATAAGGGTTGGGTTGGGTTAGGGATAAGGGTTGGGTTGGGTTGGATTAGTGATAAGGGTTGGGTTGGGTTAGGGGTAAGGGTTGGGTTGGGTTGGGTTGGGTTAGGGATAAGGGTTGGGTTGGGTTAGGGGTTGGGTTGGGTTGGGTGTGGGGTTGGGTTGGGTTGGGTTAGGGATAAAGGTTGGGTTGGGTTGGGTTGGGTTAGGGGTTGGGTTGGGCTGGGTTAGGGATAAGGGTTTGGTTGGGTTGGGTTAGGGATAAGGGTTGGGTTGGGTAGGGTTAGGGGTTGGGTTAGGGATAAGGGTTGGGTTGGGTTGGGGATACGGGTTGGGTTGGTTGGATTAGGGGTAAGGGTCCCAGTGAACTATAAATTTAGGTACTTTAAATCTAAGTACAATGGAACAACACTTGTGTACAGAATAAGTACATTTTAAGTACACTCTGTCAAGCTCCTGAAGTTTACGACACTACGGTCAACTGCCTTATCCCCGTGACGAGTCTGCATACAGACGGGAGGTTGATCAGCTGTCTGGTGCGGTCACAACAGCGGAGATGATAGTGGACTTCCGGAGAAATCACATTACTGTTACACCAACACAAGCTCATGAACACTGTGTGGACAATGACACACATGGGTCACTAGGTGGCACTCTGTTGACCTGTCAGAATGCAGTATTAGTGGACTATGCACTATTATCTAACTATAGTACATGACAGAACTCTTATCCAGTTAGAATGCCTCATTATTGTCACGTGACCTCATTACATTCATGTTTAATTCAGCATCCACTTATCTCATAAAACATGGATATAAATGTTGCATTTGGTTTAAGTTGTAAAAAACATTTCAGTACATCTTTTTTTCCACACAATGAAAGTGAATGGAGACTGAGATTGACATTCTTACAGGAATTACATCTCTGATTTGACTGGTGTGCAATGCATTGTGGGATAAAGTATTCTGTACACTGTATCATTGAAATGAACACTGTGGACAGTGAGTAATATAGCAGTGTGCTGTTCTGAACACATTCAGGGATTGTGGGTTATTACCCACAACCTAACCCTAATGTGATGAGAATGTGTGAAAGTAGAATGACTTCACCTGAGACTCACTGAATCCAGGGTGTGTGTGTGTGTGTGTGTGTGTGTGTGTGTGTGTGTGTGTGTGTGTGTGTGTGTGTGTGTGTGTGTGTGTGTGTGTGTGTGTGTGTGTGTGTTATTGGATATCATCATCTAGGATTATCTGTGATGGTTCATTCAAGTTTTGAAGCTCCAATTGTGACCAGAGGCTAAAAAATACAACTGCTATACAACACACACACACACACACACACACACACACACACACACACACACACACACACACACAAACACACACACACATGCTCACACACACACTCACACACATGCATGCTAACACACTCACACACACACACACACACACACACTCACTCTCACACACACAAACACACACACACATGCTCACACACACACACACACACACACACACACACACACACACACACACACACACACACACATGCTCACACACACACTCACACACATACATGCTAACACACTCACACACACACACACACACACTCACTCACTCACTACACACAGACACAAACACAAACACATTCACATACAGACATTCGTGCGTGCATGTGTGTGTGTCTGTGTGTGAGTGTGTTAGCATGTATGTGTGTGAGGATGTGTGTGTGTGTGTGTGTGTGTGTGTGTGTGTGTGTGTGTGTGTGTGTGTGGTTTAGATGCTGTAAAATTATTGAAAGCCTTTACTAGGAGAAAGAGCAATCCAGGTGAATCCTGTTGATCCTGAACTACATACAGACAGAACTTGGAGATCATGACAGCAGTATAAACACTTTGTGTGTGAGTGTGTGTGTGTGTGTGTGTGTGTGTGTGTGTGTGTGTGTGTGTGTGTGTGTGTGTGTATGTGTGAGCATGTATTTATCACTTTGTGGGGACCAAATGTCCCCATAAGGATAGTAAAACCCGAAATTTTTGACCTTGTGGGGACATTTTGTCAGTCCCCATGAGGAAAACAGCTTATAAATCAAACTAAATTATGTTTTTTGAAAATGTAAAAATGCAGAAAGTTTTCTGTGAGGGTTAGGTTTAGGGATAGGGTTAGGTTTAGGGGATAGAATATAAAGTTTGTACAGTATAAAAACCATTATGTCTATGGAAAGTCCCCATAAAACATGGAAACACAACATGTGTGTGTGTGTGTGTGTGTGTGTGTGTGTGTGTGTGTGTGTGTGTGTGTGTGTGTGTGTGTGTGTGTGTGTGTGTGTGTGTGTGTGTGTGTGTGTGTGTGTGTGTGTGTGTGTGTGTGTCGACTGCTGATTGGTGGAGTTGTTCAAAGGTGATTGGATGTTTGTCAGTATATGAGTGTGTGTTCTCTGTGGCGTCAGGTGATTTCTGTGTGTGTATGTGGCATCTGTGTTGAGGATTACAGTCGCTCACGGCACTCTACTGTCATTATTATGAAGAGAAAACGAACATGATCTGAGCCAAAATTCAGAATATTAATCAACAGAGATTGTGTAACATTTAAGCAGTGAAGTGTGGAGAGAAAACTCTGGAGACATAATCAGGATATTTATGAATCAATTTGATTCAAATTAGTTTTTATGGAATATGACAAAAACATTTTCTACTTCCTGAGCTAACTTATGAAATAAGTGCATTTTAAGTGGAAGAAAGTGATTAAATCAACCTTTAACATTTCAGCTTTTACAGGTAATTTATATACATATATAATGATTTTCTAGCCTGTCTCTGGCCCTCTGTCTGAAACACTCAGTTTTAAGGTGTCTGGCCCTTTAAGGCTTCGAAGTAAACGCCCACTGTTGTGATTGGCCAACATCATGCAGCCCCTCCAATACAGACATATTTGAAATTAAATCTGAAGAAATGAACAAACTCCACATAAAATTATAAAACTACATTTCACACAATGTATCAAACTGTTCACTCACAGCATAAACAATCAGTCATGACATTTGAAAAACAATTGTGAAAAAAATTGGTTACGGTTTTTCGTCCAGTAGTCCAATTTTAACTGCGCCATCTGTCAATAATAGTTCCTTTGCAAAGCTTGAATCATATTGTGACTGTTTCTCAAGCAATCCACACTGATATGATTCACTTATTATACACGCTGAAATGTTCTGAATACGCAAACATAATTCAATCCACGGTGATGTTGGATGATTCAACCATCTTCAACAGGCCAAAGCACAGATGCTGGTCTTCACATCTCACATCATCCATGTTTGTTTACACACAGGACGGCACGTGTTTCTCCCAGTCAGTGTCAGCAGCAGAATGAGACTTGTTTTTAAAAGTTACTGCTCTTAAAACACAGCACACATTGCCACTGTTAAATACATTCAGGCCTGGACAAAGTTGAGGAGGAACTGTGGAATGGTAACGCAAGAGATGCTTGGAGGGGACAACGTAATGATGGGAAGGGGACAGTAAGCAGCCCTCCAATCCAATGATCCTTTTAGCCTTTCAAATGGTCTGAACATGTTCAACTCTACATTTGATAAACATGACTTCAGTGATGAATGTGACTGTGCAGGAATGACACCTGCCTCTGTGACACTAAAGGATATGGAAGTAATTTCGATCCTCCAGGGAGTCAACCCTTGCAAAGCTCCAGGGCCAGATGGGCACAAGTGTCCTGAAGGAGTGCTACCCAACTGGGACCCATCTTTACCCAGCTATTCCAGATGTTCCTCAACACCAGTTTTGTACCCCAGGCTTGGAAAATGGCAACTATTGTCCCTGTGCCTAAAACATCACATATAAAATCGCTGACGATTTCAGACCCATCGCCCTCACGCCTCTATCAAGCTAATGCATGGAGCGTATAGTGAGTAAGGAACTCATATCGCAAACTGCTAAGCTCATGGATCCAATGCAGTTTGCCTACCGAGCCAGCCGAGGTACATGGTCACCTAGATAAGGTGAATACATACGACCGTGTACTTTTGATGGATTTCTCCTCTGCTTTTAATACGGTCCAGCCCCATCTCCTCCTGAGATGCCTGTGTGACATGAACATCAGTAGCAGCCTTGTCCTGAGGATCAGAGAGTTTCTACGAGAGGTCTGTATTAATAACGCCTTCTCCGACTGCCTTGTCCTGAATACTGGAGTTCCTCAGGGGGGTGTTTTATCTCCTCTTTTATTCTCTATATACATAAATGAGGTCAAATACAATAGTAAAGACTTATAAAGTATGCTGGTGACATGGCCCAGGTTGCTTGCCTGCGGATGTCACCAGTCCTCCAGCACATCGATCACCTTGCCCCCTGGTTTGACGGCAGCTTCCTTGACCTTAATGTCAGTAAGACTAGGGAGCTGTGTCTGGGAAGTAGGATGGGAGCAGACCGCATGGTGCCTGTCAGGAAGTGAAGCTGGTTATACATTTCAAATATTTGGGAACAATAATGGACTATAAACTTTCCTTTCAGCCTAATGCCGATTATATTTATAAAAAGGCACGGCAGCGGCTTTCTCTCCTCAGGAAACTGAGGCGTTTTAATGCCAGCAAACACACTCCAACTATGGTCTACAGGACACTCACTGAGATTGTTTGCTGGAATGGGAACCTCAGTTAGACACAGGAATAAAGTAGAGTGGCTAAAGCACAGGTCTTTTAATCACCAAGGTTAATCAGTAGGTTGCTGGTTCGAACCCCACGGCCACCACCATTGTGTCCTTGAGTAAGACACTTAACTCCAGGTTGCTCCGGGGGGATTGTCCCTGTAATAAGTGCTCTGTATAATACATTGGTACTCAGAAGGTTGCTGGTTCGATCCCCACAGTCACCACCATTGTGTCCTTGAGTAAGACACTTAACTCCAGGTTGCTCCGGGGGGATTGTCCCTGTAATAAGTGCTCTGTATAATACATTGGTACTCAGAAGGTTGCTGGTTCTATCCCCACAGTCACCACCATTGTGTCCTTGAGTAAAACACTTAACTGCAGGTTGTTCCGGGGGGATTGTCCCTGTAATAAGTGCTCTGTATAATACATTGGTACTCAGAAGGTTGCTGGTTTGATCCCCACGGCCACCACCATTGTGTCCTTGAGTAAGACACTTAACTCCAGGTTGCTCCGGGGGGATTGTCCCTGTAATAAGTGCACTGTATAATACATTGGTACTCAGAAGGTTGCTGGTTCGATCCCCACAGTCACCACCATTGTGTCCTTGAGTAAGACACTTAACTCCAGGTTGCTCCGGGGGGATTGTCCCTGTAATAAGTGCTCTGTATAATACATTGGTACTCAGAAGGTCACTGGTTCTATCCCCACAGTCACCACCATTGTGTCCTTGAGTAAGACACTTAACTCCAGGTTGCTCCGGGGGGATTGTCCCTGTAATAAGTGCTCTGTATAATACATTGGTACTCAGAAGGTTGCTGGTTCGATCCCCACAGTCACCACCATTGTGTCCTTGAGTAAGACACTTAACTCCAGGTTGCTCCGGGGGGATTGTCCCTGTAATAAGTGCTCTGTATAATACATTGGTACTCAGAAGGTTGCTGGTTCGATCCCCACAGTCACCACCATTGTGTCCTTGAGTAAGACACTTAACTCCAGGTTGCTCCGGGGGGATTGTCCCTGTAATAAGTGCTCTGTATAATACATTGGTACTCAGAAGGTTGCTGGTTCGACCCCCACAGTCACCACCATTGTGTCCTTGAGTAAGACACTTAACTCCAGGTTGCTCCGGGGGGATTGTCCCTGTAATAAGTGCTCTGTATAATACATTGGTAATCAGAAGGTTGCTGGTTTGATCCCCACAGTCACCACCATTGTGTCCTTGAGTAAGACACTTAACTCCAGGTTGCTCCGGGGGGATTGTCCCTGTAATAAGTGCTCTGTAAGTCACTTTGGATAAAAGCGTCTGCCAAATGCATAAATGTAAATGAATAAGCTGACCCAGGTGGTCAACCAGGCCCGTAAGATCATTGGAGACAAACAACTGGAACTCCAGAACCGCTACTAAGAAGGCAACCCAGGTCTACAATGACCTTACTCACCCCCTTCATTCATCATTTGAGCTGTTACTGTCTGGCAGGAGACTCAAGGTCCCATTAGCCTTGAAGAATGGGTACAGAAAATCATTTGTGCCCTCTGCGATGGCTATTTTGAACAATGATATACCTTCCCCTTCAGCCCTTCAGCCCTTCAGCCCTGTTGCTACTGGACATTTATTTGTATGTATTTTAGGCGTTTTTTGATTGTTGTCCTGTGTTGTGTGGCCAGAATGCCGAAAGCAAATCTCCATTTTATGTGAATTTAATGGACAATACATTTTTCTAATTCTAATGCCAGAAATGCTGTCGATTGAACCCGGAATATTCCTGAAATAATCGATCATATCAAAGTGCATTTGTGTTCTTTGACATATTTGTTTACTTTTATTCAATAAACATTTCTATGTTGAATGTCAAATCGGAGTCCTGAAGCAAAAGTGGTGGAGCAGCTGGTGCTTGTCATGAATTATTTCTGTTGGTTTGGATTCCATTAACAGGTGATTAGTGTTTCTATACGGAGGAAACAAACCCGCGCAGAGGAAGTGTGATTAAACATTTACACGCTCAAACACATCACAGATATCAAAGAGTGACTGACAGTCCGTCATTAGAGAGTCATCAGATTCAACGTGGATCACAACTCTATCATTTCAATGTCACAGATGATGTTTGAAGGTCATCTGTTCATTTCTTAATTAACTCTCAGATGAGACTTTATTCACCTCAAACACTAAAATTCTTCAACATACACATAATAATGTAAATCCACTCATGAATATAAATATGAGCTCAAGCTGCTGGTCAATAACAGAAGAACTCAAACCCCATGACATCGTGATTGTGTATCTGTGTCAGTGTTCAGTTTCAGTGTTTCACACACATTCCACAGGCTCATTTACACCCGATCGGCTCATTTGTGCAGTTTTCTGTTGAAGCATTAAAGGAACGGTGCACATGAAAACTGGGTCATGATGTTCCCACCTGCTTACTATTTCCTTTCATCCATGGAACAAAAAAATCAAATGTTACGCAGAATGTCCACACTGCTCTTTTCCATACAATAAATGTGAATGTGAGCAGTACTGCCACACTACAGAAAGGAAAGCACCATTAATAGTGTCATATATCATATGACCAGAGATGGGCAGTAACAGATTACATGTAATCTTGATTACATAATCAAATTACAAAAACTAAGTACTTGTAATTCGATTAAATTACATATTAAAATACTTTTTACTTAATATAAAAAAAATCCAAAAATATCATTTTACAGTTACTTTTATGGATTACATGATTACATATTTAAGAGGCAACGGCAGTTAATCCTCATTTGTAAGTCGTTTTGAATAAAAAGCATCTGCTAAATTACCAAAAGTAAATTGTTCATCATTTATTGATTCCTCCGATTCTTTTTACATTTTTAAGACATTGAGTGTTTTTGGAAGAGAGCGGCGGGTTGTGGAATTGCATACATATGGTGTATTCAGAAATTATTCAGACCCCTTATGTTGCCGTTTTATGCTAAAATGCTTTAAATATTTTTTTTCACACATCAATCTACACTCCACCCCATAACGACAAAGCAAAAAACAGATTTCTGATAACTTTGCAAATTTATTAAAAAGAAAAAACTGAAATATCACACTGATTCACACCAATCAGCCACAACATTAATATCACCTGCCTAATATTGTGTAGGTCCCCCTCGTGCCACCAAAACAGCGCCAACCTGCATCTTGCCATGCTCCAAATAACTGAGATCACATTTTCCCCATTCTGATGGTTGATGTGAACATTAACTGACGCTCCTGACCCGTATCTGCATGATTTATGCACTGCTGCCACACGATTGGCTGATTAGATAATCACATGGATGATTGTTGGTGTCAGACGGGCTGGTTTGAGTATTTCTGGGATTTACACACACAACAGTCTCTAGAATTTACTCCGAATGGAGCCAAAAACACAAAATGTAAACACTTGTTGATGAGAGATCAACAGAGAACGGTCAGACTGGTTTGAACTGATAAAGTCTACAGTAACTCAGATAACCACTCTGTACAATTGTGCTGAATATCATCTCTGAATGCTGTTCTGAGATGTGGGTTGGCGCTGTTTTGGGGACACGAGGGGGACCTACACAATATTAGACAGGTGCATTTAATGTTGTGGCTGATCAGTGTAAGTATGCAGACCCTTAATTCAGTATTTAGTTGAAGCACTTTTGGCAGTGATTACAGTGTCAAGTCTTTTTGTGTATGATGGGACAAGCTTTGTGTAACCGGTCCTGATCACTCCGCTCCGAACGGGTCTTGAACCGGTGTCTCCGGCGTGGGAGGCGGGTGCGCTAACAAGGAGGCTAAAGGCTACAGCCTCTAGCGTCAGACACTAGTGCACCTCTTGAGGATTTACACACTGCACAGTTATTTACCAGCTGGCTCCCGTTTCATTTGCACAGCTGGATTTGGGGATTTTCTGGCATTCTTCTCTGCAGATCCTATCAAGCTTTGTCAGGTTGGATGGGGACCGTCGGTGGACAGACATTTTCAGATCTCTCCAGAGATGTTCGATTGGGTTCAAGTCCGGGCTCTGGCTGGGCCACTCAAGGACATTCACAGAGTTGTCCAGAAGCCACTCTTGTGTCTTGGCTGTGTGTTTAGGGTCATTGTCCTGTTGGAAGGTGAACCTTCGGCCTAGTCTGAGGAGCAGGTTTTCATTGCCAGGACACTCTTGTAAAAGAGATTTTTAATCTCAATGAGTCTCTTCCTGGTTAAATAAAGGTTTAATAATAAAAAATAATAAAATTAAGGATATCTCTGTATTTTGCTGCGTTCAGATTCCCTTCAACCCTGACCAGTCCCCAAGTCCCTACCGCTGAAAAACACCCCCACAGGATGATACTGCCACCACCATGCTTCACCGTTGGGATGGTATTGTGTCTCATGGTCAGAGTCCTTTAGGTGCTTTATTATGTGTCTTGCACTGAGGAGAGGCGTCAGTCTGGCCACCCCTTCCATAAAGCCCAGATGGAGTGTTGCAGTGATGGTCGTCACCTCTTTTACCAAGGCCCTTCTCCCCCGATTGCTCAGTTTGGCTGGGCGCCCAGCTCTATGAAGAGTCCTGGTTGTTCCAAACTTCTTCCATTTAAGGATTATGGAGGCCACTGTGCTCTTGGGATCCTTCAATGCAGTCAAAATGTTTTTGTAGTCTTCCCCAGATCTGTGCCTCGACGCAATCCTGTCTCTGAGCTCTCCAGGCTGTTCCTTTGACCGCATGGCTTGGTTTTTGCTCTGATATGCATTTTCAGCTGTAAGACCTTATATAGACAGGTGTGCCCCTTTCCAAATCATGTTCAGTCAATTGAATTTGCCACAGATGGACTCCAATCATAGAGTAAAAACATCTCAAAGATGGTCCAGAGAAATGGGATGCACATGAGCTAAATTTCAAGTGTCAGAGCAAAGGGTCTGAATACTTGTGTCAAAGTGATATTTTAGTTTGATATTTTATTTTTGGTTTCCGCTTTGTCATAATGGGGTATGGAGTGAAGATTGATGTGTGAAAATAACAATTTAAAGCATTGAACAAATAAGGGGCCTGAATACTTTCTGAATGCACTGTAGATCTGATACACATGAAATGATTGAAGATGATTTAATGATTATGTGTGTTTAGAGAGTGAAGAACTCAAGAGTCTCACCAGTCACTCAATACACACAAACTTCAAACAAGATTCTGAAGCTCTTCACAAACCCACAGGCCAGAGAGATGACCTCATGATCAACACATCAAAAAATAAAATCATCATTCATCTCCAGGAGAAACTAAGAATGTTTCTAGCCCCCAGCACACACACGCACACACAGACACACACAGACACAATCACTCACACACACACAGACACAATCACTCACACACACACAGACACAATCACTCACACACACACACACACACACACACACACACGCAAACACAGACACACACAGACACAATCACTCACACACACACACACACACGCGCACTCAAAATAGTCATGTTACTAACATAACCTCTGTTCCCTGATGGAGGGAACGAGACGTTATGTCGATGTAGTGACTTATATCTCATCATATATTATTACATCATGATTTATATCTCTGCAATAAATTAAATGGCATCTATGCTTATATTATTTAATTTGTTTCAAGTCTCAACCTCGGGACTCCTATCCTGAGGTCATCAGAACCGGCTGATCCAGCACCATCCCTGCTTCATGTTGGACTCCACTACTTCATGTCTCTGAGTGATGATGACTAAATGCAGCCGGTGCCAAACATCACTTCAATCTATTATGATGGACTTCAGAGGATGAACTGATGCCAACTCCAACCATAAGACATGAGATACTTCATATGCCATTGTCTGAACCTTGGATTTAGGATAGACCACACCGAACCTCACAGAAATTACCAGCCAGGTTGAACTGTGTTTCACATCCCTGATCTCTGCCTGCATCACCTCGGTCTGTTGATGGACAATGATCTTGAAATGGAATGCATAGACTAACTACTGCCAACAAAAGCCTTCATCAGCCAATTAACAAGGACAATTGCATCTATGTGAACTTCTGCAATTAATCAAGATGGACTTCAAAGCCTGTGGTCATTAATCTTACAGTTCAAACACAATCAATGTTTAATCAATGACCCTTAACCCTCACTTAGTTTAATAATTTTAAACCATGACTTTAACTATACACAAGTAATATTTACATTATATTCATGATGTTAGTCAGAGGGGAACTGGCCCCCAAAGTGAGTCTGGTTTAGGGTTAGGGTGGGGTTAGCCAGAGGGGAACTGGCCCCCACAGTGAGTCTGGTTTAGGGTTAGGGTGGGGTTAGTCAGAGGGGAACCGGCCCCCACAGTGAGTCTGGTTTAGGGTTAGGGTGGGGTTTGTCAGAGGGGAACTGGCCCACACAGTGAGTCTGGTTTAGGGTTAGGGTGGGGTTTGTCAGAGGGGAACTGGCCCACACAGTGATTCTGGTTTAGGGTTAGGGTGGGGTTTGTCAGAGGGGAACTGGCCCACACAGTGATTCTGGTTTAGGGTTAGGGTGGGGTTTGTCAGAGGGGAACTGGCCCACACAGTGAGTCTGGTTTAGGGTTAGGGTGGGGTTTGTCAGAGGGGAACCGGCCCACACAGTGAGTCTGGTTTAGGGTTAGGGTGGGGTTTGTCAGAGGGGAACTGGCCCCCACAGTGAGTCTGGCTTAGGGTTATTGTGGGGTTAGTCAGAGGGGAACTGGCCCCCACAGTGAGTCTGGCTTAGGGTTATTGTGGGGTTAGTCAGAGGGGAACTGGCCCCACAGTGAGTCTGGTTTAGGGTTATTGTGGGGTTAGTCAGAGGGGAACTGGCCCCCACAGTGAGTCTGGCTTAGGGTTATTGTGGGGTTAGTCAGAGGGGAACTGGCCCCACAGTGAGTCTGGTTTAGGGTTATTGTGGGGTTAGTCAGAGGGGAACTGACCCCCACAGTGAGTCTGGTTTAGGGTTAGGGTGGGGTTAGTCAGAGGGGAACTGGCCCCCTCAGTGAGTCTGGCTTAGGGTTATTGTGGGGTTAGTCAGAGGGGAACTGGCCCCCACAGTGAGTCTGGTTTAGGGTTAGGGTGGGGTTAGTCAGAGGGGAACTGACCCCCACAGTGAGTCTGGTTTATGATTAGGGTGGGGTTAGTCAGAGGGGAACTGGCCCACACAGTGATTCTGGTTTAGGGTTAGGGTGGGGTTAGTCAGAGGGGAACTGGCCCCCACAGTGAGTCTGGTTTAGGGTTAGGGTGGGGTTAGCCAGAGGGGAACTGGCCCCCACAGTGAGTCTGGTTTAGGGTTAGGGTGGGGTTAGTCAGAGGGGAACTGGCCCCCACAGTGAGTCTGGTTTAGGGTTAGGGTGGGGTTAGTCAGAGGGGAACTGGCCCCCACAGTGAGTCTGGTTTCTCACAAGGTTATTTTTCCTCCATTAATCAACATCTTATGGAGTTTTGTGTTGCTTCAGTCAACTTCAGCTGCTCAATGGGGTTAATAATTATTATTTAATTACTTATTTTTAAACATGATTACAATCGTATTTTATCTAATTGCACAATGATGATTCATCGACATTATAAACATTACAGTTTTATCGTCTGTTAATGCTGATCTTCTGTAAAGCTGCTTTGAAACGATGCATGTTGTGAAAGGCGCTATACAAATAAAATTGACTTGACTTGAAACGTAGTAGGGTCACTCTTGGGAGCCCCAGACATCTCTGATCTTTGAGAAAAGGCCAATGAAAATTTAATTGGAATTTGCATGCCACTCCTCCAGACATACAGGTATATAAGGAGCGGAATGCAACCACTCATTCAGGTTTCACACCGAGGAGCAGAGACAAGGTCCTGGCCATTTCAGTGGGTAGTTCAGTGTTGTGGCAGGAGGGACACAGTTGTTATTTTTATGGAGATTACATTAGTAACCATGACATTACCATTCTGTCACTCACTTGACGTGTCGATGTAGTGATCCCCATGGAAAATGCCACAACTACTGAACTGTGTTATGTGGACTGGTGGTGGGAGACAAGAAGAGCTCTGTGTGCTTCGTAGTCAGTGCACCGGGCCATCACGTAACTACCCCCAATGCACTTGTAGGCATCAAACAGTCCCCTGCACCTCTGGGACAAGTCGACTGCTCAAAAAATATATAAGGACCGGCTGACCCTCTTCACTTTTTTCTCCCCAAAAGGAATTAAATTGTTCAGCTGGGGGACATATAAGGTCCACGTCGGGGGGGGGGGGGGCCCTGTGGTAGATCCCATCCGAAGGCAGTGGAGTTACTACAAACACGGTGACCGGGGACAGAGAGGCCTCTGCCCAAGGAAGATGTGGTTTACCAACGGGGAAACCCTTCTGTGGAAAATACATCACACGGGATAACCACACATCTGGAGCACCTACCCCAGTACAGGGCCTAATAGACACATGTACTGTGCCGGTGGCAAGTTTCTCCAAAACTCACCAGCCACAGGGCTAAGGAGGAAGGACATACAGGGTCCACACGTTTGTGACCGTGACAGGGAAGAGCGCACGTCTTCACCTCAAGGGAGGGGAAAGGTGCTATTCGCAAGTGGTACACCCGGCCAGCTGTCACAAGACTTACCAGTTTGAACCTGACAACACACAGGATGAAACCGGCTCAACTCTGAGGTTGAAGAACCTCGCAAGTGTGTTAGGTTTTGCCAAGCCCGCTGCTCTACAAATGTCTGCTAGAGAGGCATCGTTGGTCAGAGCCCAGGAGGCCGCTGCACCCCTGGTAGAATGGGCTTGCAGCCCCGCACCTGGCCTAGGGAAACTCCTGCCCATAGGAATGATATGTCGGACCAAGGGCTGAACAGATGGTGAGAAACCTGCGTGATGAACATACGGTGTGTGCCATGATGCCATGCCCATCTCACGACTCAAGTCTGAAGCCAATGTTGTAGCGGTCTCATATGCATCAACCCGAGCACTCTGAATGCCACTGAGGATGCCATATGCCCCAGGAGCCTCTGAAATGATTTAAGTGGGACTAATGTCTTTTTCCTGAATGTACTCAGACAGTTCAGCACTGACTGTGTGTGCTTGTTCATGAGGCGTGCCCTCATTGAGACAGAGTCTAAATCCATATGAGAAAAGAGATGCTCTGAACCGGGGAGAGCTTGCTCTTTTCCCACTTGACCCGAAGCCCCAGCTGGCTGAGGTGCCTGAGCACCAGATCCCTGTGTGCACACAACAAATCCCACGAGTGAGCTAGGACCAGCCAGTCATCAAGATAGTTGAGAATGCGGATGTCCACTTCCCTTAACAGGACAAGGGCTGCCTCTGCGACCTTTGTGAAGGCACGAGGTGACAGAGACCGAAGTGGAGGAATGAGGTGCCACTTGTGGCCGTGCCGAGTCCAGGGATATCAAAGCACTAACGTGGCTCCTTATGACCATTCCTGGAACAGCCTGGGACGGGAAAGGAAGAAGTCTGTTCTCGTGAACTGCGGAGGCCATCACATTGGGGGTGGATTTGCGACACAGCTGGGCGCACTGTGGGGCGCCGAACCTGCCAGAGAGAAACTGTTCCCGGGGGTCGTGTTAACGATGGCCATGGACACCGTTTGTGAGTCCCAGGAAGTAAGGAAACCAGCCTTTCTTAAAATGTGGGTACCGCAGCCCTTGGGGTGTGCGGTGGAAAGGTAAACAGGGATCCTCTACCCGGGCCCTCCACTGGTGGAAGGAGTAGTGCTCTTACCAGCTGCTGTGCAGCATGTCTCCAACTTCCTGGACTGCCCATCTCGGGGGTGCTTTGAAGCCTTTCTTGGGTTCTTGGCAACCTGCTTTCTGCGGGTGGCTCCACGCGGGTGGCTCCACGCCGAGGACGTCCTACTGGGGCGGTGCCAATGTTGCTGCCGCAGGGGGGGCTCCCTTGGTGATGAGAAGACGGGGTGTGTTGTATGTGTTGTATCACCAAACACACACACACACGCTCTCTCTCACACAAACACACACTCACTGAACATTAAAGACCTTTATCAAAGAAGCACCACAAATGTCCTAGAGATGAATAAATTAAGTATATTTTAGTAAAGACACGTGATGTTTGGCTCTTA
>NC_068294.1:45334103-45341603 GCF_025860055.1 Xyrauchen texanus
ATATTCCGGATTAAACACAAGCGAAGATCAATCGACAGCATTTGTGTCACAATGTTGATTAGCACAATTATTAATTAGCAAATTAAATTCTGGTTCCTCCTTTTCTTTAAATGTGTTGCAGTGAGACACGTCCAATGGAAGTCAATGGGGGTTTAAATACAGACATGTGACGCTTATAATTTAATATCATTTTAATGTATAATTGTCTATAACTACACAGATGTAGTGAGTGATTTAATGGCAGTAAAATCATGTTAACACACATATTGTTTATGTTTTGTGCCTATACTTCTGAAACAGATTAAACCCCATTGACTTGCATTGTAAGTGTCTCACTGGAACACGTTTGTAAACAAAAATAAACAACGTCTATATAATGTTTGTTGTGATCATTAAGCACAAGCGCTGTGGATTGAGCTGAACTCGCCACATCAGTCTGACGTGATGTCCCTCGTTCAGGGGTTTTAGGCACTAACTGTGATCAGTGTTGGGCGAGTTACTTCAAATAATAATCCAATACAAATAACCAATTTTGTAATCAGATTACTTTACTCTTAAGTGACTTTCTAAAGCACTTTTCTGTCAATATTTCAAGCGTTCAGCTTCGACTCGTTACGGGGCCATAATTCATATAATGTAATCAGTAACTGTAATCAGATTACAATCAGTTACAATGTAATGCATTACACTACTTTTTGACTAAAAAGTCATTCGATTACAGTAACGAATTACACCCGACACACTGCGACACTATGGGGGCATTGCCCTCTACACCTCTGATGCCCCTACCACCCCTCAAAACCATCTTATTGCCCCTCCTAAAGGTCAAAGTGCACTCATCCTCCAGGGAGTTTTGACATTGTTATGACTGTTAGAAATGAAAGAGTTCCTCAAGTTCCTCCTAAAGCACAAGTTCCGTTCGGCGTGACGTGTGTGAGTGTGTCCACACGGATATCCGCCTCACAGACCGAATCATTCCGTGACAGCTGCGAGATCCGGTCCAACGCGTCCTCCTCGGGGTCCATGCACTCCACCACGTTCGGGATGATGTTGACGTACGCGTTCACGAGCTCTTTATGAAGCAGCGTGTCCTGGTTGTAAGACACGAGCTCATTGCTGATGTTCACCGTCTCCACCGGAGTGCTCGCGCAGCGGTTCCGACAACCCAACAGACAGGCGAAGCTCTTGCGGAAGTCCACGTTAAACGCGTAGATGACGGGGTTCAGAGAGGAGTTGGTCCAGCCAAACCACACGAACACGTCGAAGGTGGTCTCGCTGACGCACGGCAGACCCGAGCCCGGCTTGTCGCAGAACGGAACCGTGCAGTTGAGGATGAAGAACGGCAGCCAACAGCACACGAACACGCCCATGATGACGGACAGCGTCTTCAGAACTTTGGTCTCGCGGTTGAAGGAGTTCTTCAGGCTGCTGTGGTGCCGGTACGCGAGCCGGCTCGTCCTGCAGCTCTGCGCGTGCTCGGCCGCGCGTTCCAGCGACGCGATCCTCCGGATCTGGATCTGCGCGATGCGGTAGATCCGCGTGTAGGTGACGATCATGATCGCCACGGGAATGTAGAAGCTGATGAGCGACGAGGAGATGGCATACTCCCGGTTCAAACTCGAGTCGCAGTTCTCGGTGCCGGACGCGTTCGTCTGCGCGGCGGATTTGTGCCACTCCAGCTGCACCGGGATGAACGAGATGACCACGGACAGCGTCCACGCCGCGCCGATCATCACGAAGGCCACGCGCGGGGTCATCTTGCGCTCGTAGCGGAACGGGCTGCTGATCGCCCAGTACCGGTCCACGCTGATGACGCACAGGTTGAGGATGGACGCGGTGGAGCACATGATGTCAAATGCCACCCAGAAGCTGCAGAACGCGCCGAACGGCCAGAAGCCGGCCACCTCCGCCACCGCCTTCCACGGCATCACGAGCACCGCCACGAACAGGTCCGACACCGCCAGAGACACGATGAAGATGTTGGTGACTTTCGTGCGCAGGTGGCGGAACCGGAGCACCGCGGCGCACACCAGAATGTTCCCGAACAGAGTCCAGAGGATCAGAACGCACAGCAGGCAACCGGTGAACGCGCGCGCCACAACTGTCTCGCGCGCATCGGACTCGGTTCGGTATGGTTCGGTTCGAGTCTCACTGGGGTCACGGGTCGCCATCGGGTGCGTGTGTGTCATCCGCTGAAGTCTCCCGCATGATCGACAGCGATCGATTCAGATGATCAGATCCGGTGGAGTGGTGCTCAACGAGTCTGACCTCTCTTGAGCGCGCGAGAATTCTTCACAGCTATTTTGAGCCCGATAGAGAGAGAGAGAGACATTGAGAGAGAGAGAGAGAGAGAGAGAGAGAGAGAGAGAGAGAGAGAGAGAGAGACATTAATAGAGAGAGAGAGAGACATTAATAGAGAGAGAGAGACAGACATTAATAGAGAGAGAGAGAGAGAGACATTAATAGAGAGAGAGAAAGAGAGACAGACAGACATTAATAGAGAGAGAGAGAGAGAGAGAGAGAGAGAGATTAATAGAGAAAGACGTCACATCTGGAATGGACTGAATGAAAGATAATCTCTAATCCGAAAATGGTGGAGGAATGTTGAAGAGGTGGAAACATGCACATTCTTCGCAATATCAATATTAATGGAGATTGGGGCAAGATGTCACAAGGCTCATAACTCAGATCATTTTTTTTAAGTTATTAAAGTTTATTCTAACACGATATTCCCCTCACAGATCTCATTAATGAAGTGTTTGTGCAGTTTGACTCATTCACGAGTTGATGAACATGAATGAATGTTGAATGAAATACACACGTGCCTGTAGCGCCACCTTCAGGTGTCACACACACATCACACTACAGTGAACATGTATGTTGTCACGTGTATTATAAAGCATATATTACACTCACAGTCATGTAAACATTGGCTTCATGTCATATTCACCATCTTATAGTTTATTAAGACATATTTCAGATTGTGTAACAGGATTAGTGTTACTGTGCAAGAGTTTTATATTCTGTTCCTGTGGAGGTTACGCGTCTATATGAGTGTGACGTCATCAGCACGCGTCACAGTCAGTGAAACACAACAGTTTGTGTGTGTGTGTGTGTAAGAGTGTGTATGTGTGAGAGTCTGTGTGTGTCTGTGTGTGTATGTGTGTGTATGAGTGAGAGTGTGTGTGTGTATGTGTGTGAGTGTGTGTGAGTGTGTTTGTGTGTGTGACAGAGAGTGTGAATGTGTGTGTGTGTGTGTGTGTGTGTGTGTGTGTGTGTGAGTGAGAGAGACTGTGTATGTGTGTGTGGAGAGAGAGCGTGTGTATGTGTATATGTGTGTGTGTGAGAGAGAGAGAGTGTGTATGTGTGTGTGTGTGTGTGTGTTTGTGAGAGAGAGAGAGTGTATGTGTGTGTGTGTGTGTGTGTGTGTGTGTGTGTGTGTGTGTGTGAGAGAGTGTGTGTGTGTGTGTGTTAGGGTTAACATAACTAATGTTTAAGTATGCTGACAGTGTATGGTTGGCTCTACATGTGTGTGTAGTTACTATCAGTGTGAACTTTGAGTAGTTGCGTAATAAATCGTCCTCATTATTTAAAGCATTGATTGAGTACAAATTCACCACATTCAACAATAAATGTCAACTTTAGTCATTATTGGACTTTAAATATTCTGCTTTAAGCATGTTCCTGTTATTCTGCAGTCCTCCAGATTATTTGTGAGATTTTGTGGATTTTTAAGGAGTCTGTTGCTGAATGGATCACTTTAATAAATAGCAGAAGAAAAAACACAAACACATGTACACCATAAACTACTTCAGTTGAGATATGATATGCCTTTGTTGCAGAAAAAGAACATTTGCAAATATCGTCAAACCGGTTAACCTCAATTCTCTCTTAGACTGTAATCTAATCTCACAGTGCAGTCTCTCTAATCTGCACATGTAAGATTCAAACCCGCCTCTGGTTAGAAAATATGGGTGAAATTGATCGTGTTGAAGTTGATCATACTGAATCCAACATGGGGAATTATCTCAATGCATCTCAATGACCAGCTGCATCACTGGGCAGAGGACAAACAGGGCACTTCATTACTAAATCACAAAGCAGGAATGTTTTTAAAACACTGAAGGATAAATCAATTCAAATCTAAAGAGATATTCAATGAAAGACTGACAACCACTCGATGATGAATAAAATACATTTACTCTTACCTTCTCCTAGCGATGCGTTCTCTGAACGTTACTCTGTGTAACAAAAAACAAACGTTATGCAGCGACCGGAGTCTGATCATTCGCCACTGATCACATGATATTGATGAAACTGATGTTATCAGAAGAGCCCCGAATAAACCCCACCTGATCTATATGTATAAGAGATGGCATAACTTTGATCAAAGAGTTGCGTACTCTTTCAAAACATGCGTGCGGGTCTTTCTTTCTTACCATATTCCACCTAAAACACGGATACCAGGAAAATTCGTGTTTGGCGGAAGCTTTTCATAAAACCGAAAATTCCGTGTTTGGAAGGAAGAGTTAATATAATTATCATTTAATTATTTTAAACCATTAAAATCAAATTTTGTCTAAATTACACAATGATGATTAATCGACTTTATGGACATTGCAGTTTTTGTCGTCTGTTAATGCTGATGTTCTGTGAAGCTGCTTTGAAACGATGTGTGTTGTGAAAGGCGCTATACAAATAAAATTGAATTGAATTGAATTGAACTTAATCGATCAGATTAATTAGCCAGAATTTTTGTCAATATTTTAACATCTAGCTGCATCAGTGAAATTGGACGGTAATTCTTACAGTCGCTTGGATCTTTGTCCTGTTTAAGAATCAGTCTGATCCGGGCTTGTGTCATGGTTGGCAGATGTTTTCCATTCTTTAATGATTCTGTATAAACTTCTAACAAAAGTGGAGCCAGTTCTGTAGCATAAGATCTAAAAAACTCAGCAGCAAAGCCATCTGGCCCCAGAGCCTTGCCTGTAGGTAAGGTCTTAATTACCTCGCCAAACTCCTCCAAGTTAATCTCAGAATCAAGATATTTGTTTTGCTCAGTCGTCAGTTTAGGGAGTTCTAATGATTCCACAAAGTTTCTAATAGTTTCATCAGTAGACGTAGACGTGGAACTATAAAGATCAAGATAGATTTCTTTAACAGCATTATTAATATCAATGGCTGAGGTAAATATTTCCCCACCAGCAGATTTCACTGAGGGAATGGTAGAAAAAGACTCTCTCTGCTTTATATATCTAGCCAGTAGATTTCCCTGCTTTGTCCCCCGACTAAAAGTATGACGAACGACCCCTAAGAACCACCTCAAGTGCCTCCAAAGCCACGCCCACAGAGGATACTGAGGACCAGCTGGTCTCCATATAAACATTGATTTCAGCCTTTAACATTTGTTGGAATTCAGGATTTAGCAAAAGGGAAACATTAAAGCACAACTATATGATTTATTTTTCTCTGTATGTGACAACACCTCTAAACTCACCACAGCGTGATCTGAGACTGAGATGTTTCCAATTCAGCAATCAACAACAGATGAAATGATGTACTTAGATATATATAAAACAATTTATTCTAGAATAAATCTTATGGACTGATGAAAAATGTTTTAGTCCTTACAGATGGGTTTAAAAGTCTCTAAATATCTGTAAGACCAAGATTTTTACACACTTTTGCTTCACTTTGATCAAGGACTGAATCCATCAATAGATTAAAGTCTCCTCCCAATATTATATCATGAGGGGTTCCAGCGGCTTGCAACATCCCTTCAAGATCTATAAAAAGTCCTGATCATCAGCGTTAGGTGCTTAAATATTAGCCAAAATCAACCTTTGCCCCTGAATTTCTGCTAAAACAATAATGACTGTAATTTATCTTTAATCTGTTTGAGACATTTGAACTGTAGATGTTATTTATCAATGTAATGACTCCCCTGCTCTTACTTGAGCAGCACTAAAGAACACGTCACCCCATATCTGCCCAAATCTTTCAGCTTCCTGCGGGGAAAGATGCGTTTCTTGAAGAAACACTATATCATATTATACTCATATTAACATTTGACATTTTGACACATAAGAAAAAATAGATTGTGTGTCAAAAACAAGATTATAAAGATCACATTCCAACATTAGTGCAACAATCAAACCCCAAACTTCCCCCCGAAACAAACAAACAGACAAAAGAAAAACATGCGCATTAACCCCGAGACAACAGCGCCAACTAGCGTCCATCCCTCTAAACTCAAACAGTCCACGCACGCCCACGAGAGACCCGCGACAAATTTGAATAGATTGCTGAAGTCGTTTCTGTACACATTTCAACAGAATTTCACAACAGAAGATAATCTATAAAATAAACTTCAGCCAACTCCAGGCAGAATAAACACAAAGACTTGTAGATTCATCCACATACTGTCCTGAAGGTGAGTTCCTCCACAAAACAAACTCCAGCCGAAAGGGGAACCAGCACAAAAAGAAACAAAGGCGGCGCCCCGTTTTCTTCCCGGTCAAGTGAATGTTCAGTGAGTCAGGTCCACTCGACAGTAGACAGCATCACATAATGACTTACTCCTCCATTCCATTGACTTTATGAAGGACATCGCTTGCTGTGGGCATGTAAATATTTTGCAGCCATCTTTAGTATCCATTCTTAGTTTGTCTGGGAACATCAGAGCAAAAGGGATCTTCCATTGATGTAAGAGATTCTTCCATTCCTTGAATTGATCACGTTTCTCTCTTGTCGAATTCGCAAAGTCTGGGAGCAAGACAATGCTGTGGTTCTTCCAAGAAAACCTTCCTTTATTCCTCACATAACACAAGATCTTTATCGAATGATCTCAGAAATATGGCCAGAATTGATCGGGGACTGTCTCCTTCCACGGATCTCCAAGCCGGAACTCTGTGAGCTCGCTCGATATCCAGCTTATGAATTTAACCATATCTCGGCCTTCTTTGTTCTCAGGATTTCCAACAATTCGGACGTTGTTTCGCCAGTTACGATTCTGAAGGTTTCCCAAACGTGCTCCAAGTCTATCTTGGTCACAATCGGGTGTGCAGATAATTCCCTCTCTGATGACTCCAGATAATTGATCAGATTCTTGACATCCCCCACTCTTGTAACCAACTTGGAGAACTTTGTCTACATGGCAGTGATCGATGGACGTATTATAGCAACATTCTCCAAGTCAGCAACGACCTTCGCCAACATTGCCGACATACCGGAGAGTTGATGCTGAATCTCTCCCATTGCACCGTCCGAATTGAGTCCCGGCTTGCGGCCTGCTGCTCAGGGGCTTCAGCTTGAGTACGTGTCTTTTAATGTCTCCAGAGCCCGAGGATTTTGAATTCTTTGACATATTGTGTCTATAGAACAGGTATGGAACAGAGAGTATCGAATCTCACCGGTTTATGACACAAAAATAATTAAAAACTAGCAAAGTGCACAGAGCTCACCGTTCACACGTCCGACCCTCGCAGGGAGCCACGCGCT
>NC_068294.1:45346603-45351603 GCF_025860055.1 Xyrauchen texanus
GCTCGTGCTGCAGTTACACTGAGGCTCCGCGTCCACTGCAGACACACAGAGAGACACACATCGGTTTTAAAAGCTCCAAACTGATTGGCTGCCTTCACACTATCAAAGGGAAATTATTTTATTGATACATTTTTGAGGCATCGATACATTAACATCAGCCAACATTAGAAGTCTAATTTGTGTATTCTGATGTAATAGCTTTGGGAGACCACAAGGGGGCAACATCACATTTACTGAAGCTGGTCGTGACATGAACGAGACACACGTTATGAGCTGATGGCAGTCCTAAATTACGAAGGTTTTACTTCAAGAATAAAAAAGTGACGTTTGTGAGTTTGCAGGTGTGTGTGACGCTGGTGTAACTCGATTAGAAATGGCAACGCTTATGCAATTTCTCTGTATGTAGCCTTGAATAGATCTCATTAAACCATAAAAACACATATTTGTAACTTGAAAATAAAGTGTGTAGGCTCATAATTATTCGCCATATATCAGTAACGACTAGAGTAAATAGTTGAGCTCCATGACGCGCTCTTGCGCACACACACACACACACACACACACACACACACACACACACACACACACACTCGCACAGACACTTGCGCACACATGTACCTGTGGTGAGATTATAACCCAGTTCAGTTAAGCGTCTGTGGTGGTTGCTGAGGAAATGTTCGGCCTCTGACATCACACCGTTACACCACAGCAGCAGATTCGTGAAGACTGCGTGAATCACACCAAACCTGCTCAACAGAAACATCACTAAACATCACACAAACACACAATAACATCACAAACACACAATAACACATCTGTTACAGCGGCATCTGACTCTACACGCACATTCATGACCACTGGAGTGAGACACACACACACGAGTCACTGACTGACTTCTAAAAACATTTTAAAGGGGCAGTTCACCAAACATGAACATTCTGTCATCATTTACTCACCCTCATGTCATCCCAGATGTGTGTGACATTCTTTCTTCTGCAGAACACAAATGAAGATATTTAGAAGAATATTTCAGCTCTGCGGGTCCATACAATACAAGTGAATGAAGACCAGACCTTCATAAAAGTAATCCATACGACTCCACTGTTTTAATCCATGTCTTCAGAAGTGATATGATAGATGTGGACAGGGCTTGAGTCTCCACCAGACATGGATTAAACCACTGGAGTCGTATGGGGCAGTGGTGGCTCAGTGGTTGAGGCTCAGGGTTACTGACCAGAAGGTCAGGGGTTCAAGCCCCAGCACCACCAAGATGCCACTGTTGTGCCCTTGAGCAAGACACTTAACTCCAGTTTGCTCCAGGGGGATTGTCCCTGTAATAAGTGCTCTGTAAGTTGCTTTGGATAAAAGCGTCTGCCAAATGCATAAATGTAAATGTATGGATTACTTTTATGCTGCTTTGTGTGCTTTTTGGAGCTTCAAAGTTCTGGTCACATTCACTTGTATTGTATGGACCCGCAGAGCTGAAAAATTCTTCTAAATATCTTCATTTGTGTTCTGCAGAAGAAAGAAAGTCACACACATCTGGGATGACATGAGGGTGAGGAAATGATGACAGAATGTTTATGTTTGGTGAACTGACTTGAGAAACTGATTCAAAGCTAATGCACTTTTAGAGAGAGAGAGAGAGAGACAGAGAGAAAGAGAGAGAGAGAGAGAGAGAGAGAGACAGAGAGAGAGAGAGAGAGAGAGAGAGAGAGAGAGAGAGAGAGATTAATAGAGAGATTTACCTTTCAAATGTTTCATATTTCTTGATAACATCTTTGATGTGGAACCACAGGAAATGCACCTGCAATCAGAATCAGATACATTGACTGATCCGGTAACAGGCCATGTGTTACTTGACAGTAACGGGACATGTGTGACGTGACAGTAACGTGACATGTGTAACGTGACAGTAAGGGGACATGTGTAAGGGGACATGTGTGACGTGACATTAACGGGACATGTGTAACGTGACAGTAAGGGGACATGTGTAACGTGACAGTAAGGGGACATGTGTAAGGGGACATGTGTAAATGTGACAGTAAGGGGACATGTGTGACGTGACAGTAAGGGGACATGTGTAAACGTGACAGTAAGGGGACATGTGTGACGTGACAGTAAGGGGACATGGGTGACGTGACAGTAACGGGACATGTGTGACGTGACAGTAATGTGACATGTGTAACGTGACAGTAAGGGGACATGTGTAAGGAGACATGTGTGACGTGACATTAACGGGACATGTGTAACGTGACAGTAAGGGGACATGTGTAACGTGACAGTAAGGGGACATGTGTAAGGGGACATGTGTAAATGTGACAGTAAGGGGACATGTGTGACGTGACAGTAAGGGGACATGGGTGACATGACAGTAACGGGACATGTGTGACGTGACACTAAGGGGACATGTGTGACGTGACAGCAACGGGACATGTGTAACGTGACAGTAACGGGACATGTGTAACGTGACAGTAACGGGACATGTGTAATGTGACAGTAAGGGCACATGTGTGACGTGACAGTAACAGGACATGTGTGACGTGACAGTAACAGGACATGTGTGACATGAGAGTAAGGGGACATGTGTAACGTGAAAGTAATGGGACATGAGTGACGTGACAGTAACGGGACGTGTGTGACGTGACAGTAACGGGACGTGTGTGACATGACATTAACGGGACGTGTGTGACGTGACAGTAAGGGGACGTGTGTAATGTGCGGGACATGTGTAACGTGACACTAACGGGACATGTGTAAGGGGACATGTGTAAATGTGACAGTAAGGGGACATGTGTGACGTGACAGTAACGGGACATGTGTGACGTGACAGTACGGGACATGTGTAACGTGACAGTAAGGAGACATGTGTGACGTGACAGTAACGGGACATGTGTGACGTGACAGTAACGGGACATGTGTGACATGAGAGTAAGGGGACATGTGTAACGTGACAGTAATGGGACACGAGTGACGTGACAGTAACGGGACGTGTGTGACGTGACAGTAACGGGACGTGTGTGACGTGACAGTAACGGGACGTATGTGACGTGACAGTAATGGGACGTGTGTAACGTGACAGTAAGGGGATGTGTGTAACGTGACAGTAAGGGGACGTGTGTAACGTGACAGTAGTGGGACATGTGTAACGTGACAGTAACGGGACATGTGTAAGGGGACATGTGTAAACGTGACAGTAAGGGGACATGTCTGACGTGACAGTAACGGGATATGTGTGACGTGACAGTACGAGACATGTTTAACGTGACAGTAAGGGGACATTTGTGACGTGATAGTAACGGGACATGTGTGACGTGACAGTACCGGGACATGTGTGAAGTGACACTAACGGGACATGTGTGACGTGACAGTAACGGGACATGTGTGACGTGACAGTAATGGGACATGTGTGATGTGACAGTAACGGGACATGTGTGACATGAGAGTAAGGGGACATGTGTAACGTGACAGTAATGGGACACGAGTGACGTGAAAGTAACGGGACACGTGTGACGTGACAGTAACGGGACGTGTGTGACGTGACAGTAAGGGGACATGTGTAACGTGACAGTAACGGGACGTGTGTGACGTGACAGTAAGGGGACGTGTGTAACGTGACAGTAGCGGGACATGTGTAATGTGACAGTAACGGGACATGTGTGACGTGACAGTAAGGGGACATGTGTAACGTGACAGTAACGGGACGTGTGTGACGTGACAGTAAGGGGACGTGTGTAATGTGACAGTAGCGGGACATGTGTAATGTGACAGTAGCGGGACATGTGTAATGTGACAGTAACGGGACGTGTGTGACGTGACAGTAAGGGGACGTGTGTAACGTGACAGTAGCGGGACATGTGTAATGTGACAGTAACGGGACATGTGTGACGTGACAGTAACGGGACATGTGTAACGTGACATTAAGGGCACATGTGTAACGTGACAGTAACGGGACATGTGTGACGTGACAGTAACGGGACATGTGTGACATGAGAGTAAGGGGACATGTGTAACGTGACAGTAAGGGGACAGGAGTGATGTGACAGTAACGGGACGTGTGTGACGTGACAGTAACGGGACGTGTGTGACATGATAGTAAGGGGACATGTGTGACATGAGAGTAAGGGGACATGTGTAACGTGACAGTAATGGGACAGGAGTGACGTGACAGTAAGGGGACATGTGTGACATGAGAGTAAGGGGACATGTGTAACATGACAGTAATGGGACAGGAGTGACGTGACAGTAACGGGACGTGTGTGACGTGACAGTAACGGGTCGTGTGTAACGGGACATGTGTAACATGACAGTAACGGGACGTGTGTAACGTGACAGTAAGGGGACATGTGTAACGTGACAGAAACGGGACACGAGTGACGTGACAGTAACGGGACATGTGTAATTAGACATGTGTAAGGGGACATGTGTAACGGGACAGTAACGGGACACGAGTGACGTGACAGTAACGGGACATGTGTAACGGGACATGTGTAAGGGGACAGTAACGGGTCATGTGTACCGGGACAGTAACGGGACGTGTGTAACGTGACAGTAAGGGGATATGTGTAACGTGACAGTAACGGGACACAAGTGACGTGACAGTAACGGGACATGTGTAAGGGGACATGTGTAACAGGACATGTGTAATGGGACAGTAACGGGTCATGTGTAACAGGACAATAACGGGACATGTGTAACGTGACAGTAACGGGACACGAGTGACGTGACAGTAACGGGACATGTGTAACGGGACATGTGTAAGGGGACATGTGTAAGGGGACAGTAACGGGTCATGTGTAACGTGACAGTAAGGGGATATGTGTAACGTGACAGTAACGGGACACGAGTGACGTGACAGTAACGGGACATGTGTAAGGGGACATGTGTAACAGGACATGTGTAATGGGACAGTAACGGGTCATGTGTAACAGGACAATAACGGGACATGTGTAACGTGACAGTAACGGGACACGAGTGACGTGACAGTAACGGGACATGTG